>NC_084616.1:45240014-45335014 GCF_033978795.1 Nerophis ophidion
AGGTTGCTGTCATGTCAGTAGAGCGTAGCGCCAGTCGCACCATATGTCCTGGCTTCTGCCCATACTTTATTAATGTTATTGTGCACCTTGTAAACACCTCCGCCATGGTAACCTGCTTATTAATTACAATGTGTTGACACTCATTTGTTTTGTTTTTTACCTTAAAAAATGTTTGTAACTTGCTGGTGAAGTCTGCTGTCACTTGAGATGGCCAGAAAACCTAGCAAAGAGGGCTACGGACTACAAAGTGTCTGAGGGATTATAAATCGACAAACATGGTGTTTGTTGTAATCCTCCACATTTTTAAATATGATTGTGTATGGTAAGCTCTCTCTCAAGCACAAATTAAACTGTTTCAAGTAATAAATCCTTATTTCTTTTGGGAAATGCACATGTCTGACTTGTTTAGTTATATTTTTCCTTTTGGAACTATTTATTTGAATAGTATTATCTTTAACAGGTTTTGGCTTGAAATTATCATCATTGATTGCGCTGAAATGTGTTTGCTTTCTTATTATGATTTAATGAAACTTGTTTGAATGGAAAGAAATATACAATCAAATCAAGTAAATCAGTTATTTTTAAACTGTACCACACCATACCATACCAACTTTATTTATAAAGCCCTTTAAAAACAACCACAGATGAAGAACAAAGGGCTGTGCTCCACAAAGAAAAATACAGGCAAAGCACAGACTAAAAAATAACGTTTAAATCAGTAGTAAAATTCACATTGAAAAAACAAATACAAATTATTCTAAGAACAGTTTGTTAGATAAAAAGCAGTTTAAAAGTTCAAAACAGTTTAAAGTCCCATGCTATAGTATGCAGCCTCCATCTAGTGGTAAGCTGAATAATCACTTGAATAAAGTACAGTGTTTTACTTTATATTACTTGTTTTTTATGAATACTTAGGCATACTAAGTGGCATAGCTCGGTTGGTAGAGCGGCCGTGCCAGCAACTTGAGAGTTGCAGGTTCGATTCCCGCTTCTGCCATCCTAGTCACTGCCGTTGTGTCCTTGGGCAAGACACTTTACCCACTTGCTCCCAGTGCCACCCACACTGGTTTAAATGTAACTTAGGTATTGGGTTTCACTATGTAAAGCGCTTTGAGTCACTAGAGAAAAAGTGCTATATAAATATAACTCACTTCACTTCACTTCACTACTACGCTACTGTATTTGAATATTGGTCATTATAGTGGTATTTGGAGAGCTAACTGTTTTCTGCGGTGGGAATTGGGGAAAAAAAGTTTGAGACCCACTGATCTGAATCCTAAATCATTGACACTATTAGAGTAAATCCACCAATTTGAGAGCGGAACCATCCTGCTAGATAACTAAAATCTTACACCGAAAATAACAAAAGCAGTGAAACCCTTTTCTAATCCGCTAATGGCTTCAACACCTGATGCTTGATGCACTTGCTTGGGAGAGGAAAATGTGCTCTCAATCAGCCACAGTTTAAACAATGATGCACTAGTCCAATAAAACAATGTCTTTGACCCTCTGCCGCCTCGTCTCGGTGGCCCTGTCTTCTCATCATCTTTCCTCCACTTCCCACCAGAGAGAAGTCTAATATTGTGGCTCGTTTTTAATTGCAGAAATACATCCTTCCTCTCATTATGGCATGCCGAGAGGACAAGAAGCATCTGCAGAGGATGGAGAGCAACATTGCAGCAATGAGTGGCACGCTGACACAGACAGGTGAAGATTAATATCTTCATCACTTTCTCCCTCCTTAACATTTTCCCTCATTTATCTGTTGCCAAAATCAGGGGGCCCGCACATTTTTAACAAATGACGCCGCTGTCATTTCGCTTTAATTTGAAATTGCTTGTTTACTGTCAGGCTCGAGCTCAATTAATTACGTTTCGCTGAAAAGCTCTTAACCTCAGAATATTAATGAGGAGTCGGGAAATGACAACTTTTCTTCCCCCTCCGCCTGCCCACCTTCCCTCATCCCCCTCACAGTCCATCGTTCTCCACTCGCTACACCACCCCTAGCCAATGCTTCACAGCCATCATCATCAGCCACGCTCTGCCCCATAGGTGGTGAGAAAGTTCATTTTAATTTGGAGTGCTATCCTGCGCGTATTGGTAGGATGGCGCTGTGTAGTGTCTAGGCACAGCATTGGTCCTTGTGTGTGATTAAGTGCACAGTGACAGGTGCAGCTCCCATGTTGGACAGGTGAGGAATCTCAACCTAACTGTCAGACGCAAGAAGAGAGAGGGATGCTTCCTTTGCTCTTTGTCAGCATAATTACAAATCTCACGATGGCGTAAATAAGAGAGGCCCTTTGACAAACTTTGGACTTGTTAGCAATGGTGCTGAACTAATACGTGTTTATCAGTATGCTAGCAAATTGCATTGGGTGCCTTCTCTGACACTTACTCAATGATATATACACTATATTGCTAAATTTATTTGGCCACCTGCCTTGACTCACATATGTACTTGAAGTGCCATCCCATTCCTAACCCATGGGGTTCAATATGATGTTGGTCCACCTTTTACAGCTATTACTGCTTCAACTCTCCTGGGAGGCCTGTCCACAAGGTTGCGGGGTGTGTTTATAGGAATTTTCGACCATTCTTCCAAAAGCGCATTGGTGAGGTCACACACTGATGTTGGTCGAGAAGGCCAGGCTCTGTCTCCATTCTATTTCATCACAAAGTTGTTATTTTGGGTTCAGGTCAGGACTCTGTGCAGGCAGGTCAAGTTCATTCACATCAGACTCCGTCATCCATGTCTTTATGGACCTTGCTTTGTGCACAGTCATGTTGGAAGACGAAGGGACCCGCTCCAAACTGTCCCCACAAGGTTGGGAGCATGGAATTTTCCTAAAGGTTTTGGTATTCTGGAGCATTCAAAGTTCCTTTCATTCGAACTAAGGGACCAACCTCAACTCCTGAAAAATAATGCCACACCATAATTCCTCCTCCACCGTCTCTGTCAGTTTACATGGCTTACTACTTTGTGGCTGAGTTGCTGTTGTTCCCAAACTCTTCCATTTTCTTAAAATAAAGCCAACTGTTGACTTTGGAATATTTAGGAGCAAAGAAATTTCAACACTGGATTTGTTGCACAGGTGGCATCCTATGACAGTTCCACGCTGGAAATCACTACGCTCCTGAGAGCGGCCCATTCTTTCACAAATGTTTGTAGAAAGTCTTCATGCCCTAGTGCTTGATTTTATACACCTGTGACCGGGCCAAGGAATGCGGACACCTGATTCTGATCATTTGGATGGGTGGCCAAATACTTATGGCAATATAGTGTATGTACACAGGGGTTTGGACACAACTCATCATCAGGTTAAACTAGATTTTTATGTTTTTAGATGGACTGAAACATATGGAAAATATACATTAAACTTTGTGGGAACAGTTTGGGGATTGCTATTTTTTGTTACAGCAAGACTTTCCCACAGGTCAGAAAGACAGATCCATAGTGTCATGCTTGGATGAGTTTGATTTGGCTAAGCCCTGAACTCAACCCCATCAGAATAGCTCGGGATGAACTACAACATATCTTTAGATGTTGGACCTAAGACATTAGAGATGCTTGATAATTCAGCACCTAATTGTCAACACCAATATGCATTGGTTCTTAAGCAGGGCTTGTAAATACAAATGTTTGTACATTAAAGCACATTTCTCCATAAGAAACAACGTAAACCTGAACAAAGGTTTCCAGCCTCGACAAAACTCCATATTTTAGTAAAATTATGAAAACTTTATACTAGAGATGTCCGATATTACCGGCCAATAAATGTTTTAAAATGTAATATCGTAAATTATCTGTATTGGTTTTAAAATTATCGGTATCGGTTTCAAAAAGTAAAATTCACAACTTTTTAAAACGCCGCTGTGTACATGAACGTAGGGAGAAGAACAGAGCGCCAATAAACCTTAAAGGCACTGCCTTTCCGTGCCGACCCCATCACAAAATATCTACGGCTTTTCACACACAAGTGAATGCCAAGCATACTTGGTCAACAGCCATACAGGTCACACTGAGGGTGGCAGTATAAACAACTTTAACACTGTTACAAATATGAGCTACAGTGTATTCGGGAGAACATCTGCACCATAACACAACATAAACACAACAGAACAAATACCCAGAACCCCTTTCAGCACTAACTCTTCTTGGACGTTACAATATACAGCCCCCGCTACCCCCTACACCCCCCCCCCCCCCCGCCACACACACACACCTCAACCCCCCCCCAACTTCGCCCACCTTAACCTCCTCCCAAATTCCAAGCTGCTGTTTTGAGGCATGTTAAAAAAAAATAATGCACTTTGTGACTTCAATAATAAATTTGGCAGTGCCATGTTGGCATTTTTTGCCATAACTTGAGTTGATTTATTTTGGAAAACCTTGTTACATTGTTTAATGCATCAAGCGGGACATCACAACCAAATTAGGCTTAATAATGTGTTAATTTCACGACTCAATATATCGGTATTGGTTGATATTGGTATCGGTAATTGAGAGTTGGACAATATCGGAACATCGGATATCGGCATAAAAGCCATTATCAGACATCTGTACTTTATAAACAATATGACGCACTATATAACATGGTATATCAAACAAACATAACAAGGTGATGATGGATCAACTTTCTATTTAATAACAAGATCAAAACAACAACTTGCTAAACTGTATCATACGCAGCCACGCTGCCGACACGCACATTTTCTGTCACTAACCCTGTGATGCACTCACAGTTGGAAATCACAAATCTCCTGAACCTTAGCAGCCAGGTCACTACAATGATTAGGAATAATGAAAAAATAATCTACTTTACTATTTAGTTTAATATTCTAGGCGTGCAACGAAAGAGATGAGTAGGGGGTTTGGAGCAGTGTCGACAAGGCAGTAGATATTTCCTGAATGGTTCAAACCACACATTGCTTGGACTTTGCTTTCCTTGGACTCCTATTGAGCAAGCAAAACTAGAAAAATGCTGTGAAAAGGAAAAAAAAACCCACAAATAACACACTGTGCTGACTGAATAACCACCGAGGATCGATCAGCCCGCCCACAATTACTGTGCTACCGGTGACAAAATAGCTGTGTTACGAGACACACAATGGTTGGATGAACCGTTCGTACACTTTGACAATGTTCAGTCTGTGGTTCATAAAAAAGGTTCATACCAAGAGGGGTTCATAAATCAAGATTCTACTGTATGCACCACTTCTTCCTTCAAACTAATGTCCAATCAGATCTCAGAAGTATTGAAGAAATACACCCTACTCGCTCCTTGCATGAACAGCGCTTTGTCATTGCAAATTGCATATTTACAATCCGAAAGCAAAAACTTGAGATTAATTCCAGACGGTGGACCAATTGAGTTGGCAATCTTGTTAATTTATGGAGATGAGCACAGGTCATCACTCGCGTGTCAGTTAAAGGTCACATACTAAGCATTACCCATCATTTGGGCACAATTCAGGAAATACATCATCCAATATTAATATGGGCAGAAAAAAAACAATATATGATCTGATATCCAATATAATTCAATGTCATGATCCGTGGTCTGGATCATGTTTTGTGTTTTCGGTTAGTGTTGGACTCCTTTAGTTCCTGTTTGTGCACCTTCTGAGTTGTTACCATGACTACGTATTATTTTCACCTGCCTTTTGTGTTCGGGACGCTCACCTGTTTGCTTCACGCTACTGTGACTTGAGTAGTCCTATCAAGTCTATGCTAAGAGTTAGCCTTAGCATCCAGTGCGATCAGCGCTCTTTCCTTCGTCTTATTTTTCTGTTTTTGGTGCTTCGTTGATTTTCAAAAATTAAATCATGTTCCTACCTGCAAGTCCTGTCCGGAGTCGTCCGTTTGCATCTAGGGAGAACAAACCGCGCAGTAAGCTGCATAAACCCAGCCGTAACAAATGTTATCAAACATACCTATTAAAATCTGAATTAAATTTAAAGTTACACTGATAATGTCCAAAAAAAACTTTTCAATGACAGCAACTATCCATCCATCCATTTTCTACCCCATGCGGGGTGGCAGGGAATGCTGGAGCCTATCCCAGCTGCACATGGGCGGAAGGTGGTGTACACCCTCGACAACTCGCTAGCTCATCACAGGGCCAACACAGATAGACAGACAACGTTCACACTCACATTCATTCACCAGGGGCAATTTAGTGTTGCCAATTAACCTATCCCCAGGTGCATGTCTTTGGTGGTGGGAGGAAGCCGGAGTACCCGGAGGGAACCCACGCAGTCACGGGGAGAACATGCAAACTCCACACAGAAAGATCCTGACCCCAGGATCGAACCCAGGTCCTTCATATTGTGAGGCACACGTACTACCCCCTGTTTCACCGTGCTGCCCCAACAGTAACTAATTTATTTAAATACGTAAAATTTGTTGCATCATGGGAAGCCTCCTTAGATTACTTTACGCCAAGATGACCACTGTGTGTGGGATCAATAATGTCTTTAACAATAAATAATAAACTTACATGTAAGGTACAAAAAAAAGAAAATGTGCCATGCAGAGAATTCAACCCCATAAGGCAGTGGTTCTCAACCTTTTTTCAGTGATGTACCCCCTGTGAACATTTTTTTTATTCAAGTACCCCCTAATCAGAGCAAAGCATTTTTGGTTGAAAAAAGAGATAAAGAAGTAAAATACAGCACTAAGTCATCAGTTTCTGATTTATTACATTTTATAGCAGTGCAAAATATTGCTCATGTGTAGTGGTCTTTCTTGAACTATTTGGAAAAAAAGATATAAAAAATAACCAAAAAATTGTTGAAAATAAACAAGTGATTCAATTATGAATAAAGATTTCTACACATAGAAATAATCATCAACTTAAAGTGCCCTCTTTGGTGATTGTAGTAGAAATCCATCTGGATTCATGAACTTAATTCTAAACATTTCTTCACAAAAAAAGAAATCTTAAACAACAATATTTGTGAAACATATCCACACAAAATCTAACTGTCAACACTGAATATTGCATTGTTGCAATTCTTTTCACAGTTTATGAACTTACATTCATATTTTGTTGAAGTATTATTCAATAAATATATTTATAAAGGACTTTTGAATTGTTGCTGTTTTTAGAATATTTTTTAAAAATCTCCCGTACTCCTTGGCATACCTTCAAGTACCCCCAGGGGTCCGCGTACCCCCATTTGAGAACCACTGACATAAGGTACCAAGTAAAAATAGCAAGAAGCAGACAAAACGAAACAAAGCAATTTAGCTTTCAGTGGCATTGAGTAGTATTCCAAGCAATCAAAAAATAACATCAACAAATCACTACCCACGACAAACACAATGAACTGGCGCCGTTTTCGGAGCTCCCACTTAAAAGGACTAATTACAAAATGAAAGACAGCTGTGCCCTGTTCTGTACACATAGTTAAAGGGCATCAGTAAGAACCAAAACAGGAAACATGTAACAAAATAAAAGCACACAGCAGGAAATAATGGCAGGAACAGAAAATAAACCAACCAAATGCCCAAATCGTCATGCAGCAACATTACTGGAACGCATTCAGATGCTGGGACCATAATAGCTGAATAGACAAGCCTTTCGTTAATAACACATCTCTAACCACCACATTTTACACAGAAATTAGGATATTTTCCAGAAAAAATATGTCATGCCTGCGTACAATATCATAACAAATGACTATCATATGGTTATTGTCAGTACTATCAGAAAACAAAGACTAAAACGAATTACAACCAACGCTAGAAATAGTTGTACTGGTGAAAATAAGTAGAGCCTGCTAGCAGCCTAATGTACGCTGAAAATTAAAGAGGAGATATTTTACCAAGGTATGCCTATAGGCTACTGTTTCAAACGTTTCAGATTGCCATATAACTTGGTACATATAGTCCAAAATATGCAAACACGAATCAGGAATTATTTTATCGTGTGATTTGGCTGTCTCCATACGTTTCACATTGTCATGAAAGCAGTGCTAATGTTGGAACCCAATTCCTCAGCTTATCAGCATATTGAGAAAGAAATAAGCGCTGACACTACCCTTAACCACAGGTTGTATTTGTCAAAAATATATTTTGGCCTGTCAGTTCGATTACATATCAAGTTTCAGGCTAACAGGCATATATTTCACCCATTAGTCTAAATGTCGAAGTGTATGCTCCCATTTTTAGACAAGATCATAGACTGTATTGGACAATACAGACAATACATACAAAATGTCCATTTCCATTTATTACAAGTAATAAGAAAACGTAAATGCCTTACTTACCTATCAAGTAGGAAATTAGCAAGTTTGGTGTCCGATGAATAAATCTTCTCCGCCTTCAATCGTCCCCATTTTTTAAAGACATCCCCGATACAAATCTTCAGTTTTTTCCTGGCTTTGTCATGAATAAGTTGAGAATCGTAACGAGGCCTTTGGAATTTATTAAGGTCTGACATGTTTAGTAACTTTACAAGTGGCAGTAGCTAGAAGAAGATAGCAGTGCGTAACTGGCAACCTGGATGTAACACACTCACAAACTTTCTACATAGTCAAACGGTGAAGGATGGGGCATCGAAATGAAAACAATAGTAGGATTTTGGGGCTGTAAATCTAATTTGGAAATTAGCATATCCCGACTGAAATACTGTTATCACTTATCGAGGTATTCCAAAAGAACATGATTTATTATTGCCTTTTGACATGAAAATTGTTTCATATGGCTCCTTTAAATGTTTTGAAAACTTAGTGATGTCATTAAAATTGTTATCATTTGAAAGCCCTAGTTTTTCATTTGCGCCAAAATAACAACCACCGAAGTCATTTCCACATCCGCAATTGACTGATTTTGTACGACTGCAGCATAGCCAAACAGCTATTGTACTAAATGACTGTTGTAGTCAACAATTGGGGAGAGGGGTTGCAATTACACGACTCCCACTGCTTTCCTTTTGTCTTAGGCCCTGTCTATATTAAGCCGAATAACTCCCTTTCCCTTCAACCCTGCGAGCCGCACTCAATGATCACACTTTACTGATGCCAATTGCTTGAACCCCCTTTTGTTAAAGCTCTTGTGTCTCTGAAGTGTTAAGTGCAACAAGGTGATGTATCCTGTTAGACGGGGGACTGCATTAGTCTTTCCTGCCAGTAGCAGCCCGAGAGTAGGGGGCCTTGACTCCTATTATGATTTGCCTACAACTTCACATGGTCAATTAATGAATGGATCTTGGAACTATTTCAGTGCACCGGGGGAGGTAATATAATTGTGAAACTGTTTGGGTACTCTGTGTCGTTTCGGCGCCATATTGGTAACCAGCTGGCCATTAAGGACATACAGGCGTGGACATATGTAGTGTACATTATATCGAGGTATTTACTGAATAATTTACCAAATGGACAATCAACAGCCTCCGCACAGCAGCTGCAAGCCTCACATATCGTTGTCTCATCAGTCTGTCGCACACACGCAGACACACACATGTCAAAGCTACAGCTGCCCTCTGATTCATGCTTTGCCAAAGTCATTGACTTCATTATTCTTGGCTTCATATCTGTGATGACTGGGAATAAGAAGTTATGCATTTTTGTCAGTATAAAGGAGTCAAGGGTTTGATTGTATAATATTTGGCTGCAGTTGTACAGAAAACATATAGCACCAATGCATTCATCAGGATTTGCGGCATCAGAGGCTGGTGAACTGACCCACTCATCTGGAGAAGTCATCCCGTTTTGAGGTGCATTTAGATACCAATAAGGCAGCTCTTGGTGCCCCAGTAACACTGTTTTAAGAGTCTTCTTAAGTTTTAGTTTTATTGCCACCCTTGGAGAGTTTGGTCACATTCAAGATCACAAACTAGAAAAACTACTTTAATGGCCGGGGTTTTTGCCACCAGCCATTCTGTTCAAACTTGTATTTTAAAGGGTTTCTGCAACGCATGGAAAGATCAAACATTTTAGAGCCCTACCTACAATAATACTAACCCTCCCATTTAAATACAGGTGGTGCTTTTTGAAATATCAAAAATGGAGTATGTGTTGGTTTTCCCCTTCACTAAACCCACTTTGTTTTTTGTATGGACCTTGGTTTACGTGGTTCTTTACATCCCGTCGAGCCGGCTGCAATTTCGGCTTTTTATCCATTGGCCTGACAACTAGCAGTGGACCGCCACAATAGCTGTTGATGTTAATCCTATTAGGCTTGATTTAACACTTTACACACCCATGATTTATATGAATGTTTATTGGTTTTCTGTAATATAATCAGCTCGAGGAAACTTAATGCATTGTTTGGTAATACATGCGTGACTGGAAGCAGGGGGCAACTAACTGTGCCCGGTGTTATTTGAAATCATACACCCGCATCCAACACCAACACTTGAACTAATTCAATCTTCAAAGTCAATGGAAAACGAACAATATTGTTTTAGATTAGGAGGGACATTTTGTCTGGCAGCCTCCTCCTAAATTAGAGCCTTGTTTTTTCCCCCTTTGTTGATCGTTTGAGGATTTAGGATGCATGCATTAAAAGGCAGTGTCTGGATGGATAATGGAAGGTTAGAGACTGTTATTTGATTTAGGTTCAGACGCTAGAGGTTAATATCTCCATTTTATGTTTAGCCCCTTTCCACCCACCACCCCCATCATCAACTATTTCCTTAATTACAATTTTTGGAGGACGCCTTTGATAATGTACATTAGTTGAGTTGTCTTTATTATTTTGTAACACTAAGAATGTTTATATCCAAAACAATGTCTTCTTTTCTCTGTATGTACAGTAATATCTATTTTTTCACGGTTTTTCCCAGTTGGACAGCTGCAGCAGACCCTGACTTCCCTCCAGGAGCTTCTGATTCAACAGCAGCAGAAGATCCAAGAGCTCTCTCAAGAACTGGTGACAGCAGAGGTAATTTTTTTTACAACATCAGCATCATCATAGCACCCTTCATTTGCTATTGCCAACAGTAAGCCATGTAATAACTTCAGTTTTCCTCTATTTATCATCACAATTATTCTGTTTTAGTGTATTTGCCTTACCTCATCCTTCCACTGACTTTTTGGGATAAAGCTCTCTGTAGTGCATTTAAACGGGTCATACAAAAGTTGTTTCCATATGAGTTGGGAAATTGTGTTCAATGTAAATATAAACGGAATACAATGATTTGCAAATCATTTTCAACCCATATTCAGTTGAATATGCTACAAAGAAAACATATTTGATGTTCAAACTGATTAACATTTTTTTTTTTTGCAAATAATCATTAACTTTAGAATTTGATGCCAGCAACATGAGACAAAGAAGTTGGGAAAGGTGGCAATAAATACTGATTAAGTTTAGGAATGCTCATCAAACACTTATTTGGAACATCCCACAGGTGTGCAGGTTAATTGGGAACAAGTGGGTGCCATGATCGGGTATAAAAACAGCTTCCCTAAAAATGCTCAGTCTTTCACAAGAAAGGATGTGGCGAGGTACACACCTTTGTCCACAGCTGCGTGAGCAAATAGTCAAACAGTTTAAGAACAACGTTTCTCAAAGTGCAATTGCAAGAAATTTAGGGATTTCAACATCTACGGTCCATAATATCATCAAAAGGTTCAGAGAATCTGGAGAAATCACTCCACGTAAGCGGCATGGCCGGAAACCAACATTGAATGACCGTGACCTTTGAACCCTCAGACGGCACTGTATCAAAAACCGACTTCAATCTCTAAAAGATATCACCACATGAGCTCAGGAACACTTCAAAAAACTACTGTTACTAAATACAGTTTGTCGCTACATCAGTAAGTGCAAGTTAAAGCTTTATTATGCAAAGCGAAAGCCATTTATCAACAACATCCAGAAACGCCGGCGGCTTCTCTGTGCCCGAGATCATCTAACATGGACGGATGCAAAGTGGAAAAGTGTTCTGTGGTCTGACGAGACCACATTTCAAATTGTTTTTGGAAATATTCGACATAGTGTCATCCAGACCAAAGGGGAAGCGAACCACCCAGACTGTTATCGACGCAAAGTTCAAAAGCCAGCATCTGTGATGGTATGGGTGTGCATCAGTGCCCAAGGCATGGGTAACTTACACATCTGTGAAGGCACCATTAATGCCGATAGGTACATACAGGTTTTGGAACAATATATGCTGCCATCTAAGCGCCGTCTTTTTCACGGACGCCCCTGCTTATTTCAGCAAGACAATGCCAAGCCACATTCAGCACGTGTTACAACAGCGTGGCTTCGTAAAAAAAGAGTGCGGGTACTTGCTTGCCCCGCCTGCAGTCCAGACCTGTCTCCCATCGAAAATGTGTGGCGCATTATGAAACGTAAAATACAACAGCAGAGACCCCGGACTGACGAACGACTGAAGCTCTACATGAAACAAGAATGGGAAAGAATTCCACTTTCAAAGCTTCAACAATTAGTTTCCTCAGTTCTCAAACGTTTATTGAGTGTTGTTAAAAGAAAAGGTAATGTAACACAGTGGCCCTTTCCCAACTACTTTGGCACATGTTGCAGCCATGAAATTCTGAGTTAATTATTATTTGCACAAAAAAAAATAAAGTTTATGAGTTTGAACAACAAATATCTTGTCTTTGTAGCGCATTCAATTGAATATGGGTTGAAAAGGATTTGCAAATCATTGTATTCCGTTTATATTTAGATTAGATTAGATAGTACTTTATTTATTCCGTCAGGAGAGTTCCTTCAGGAAAATTACAATTTTCAGCACAATCCCATTCAAAATCAGACAAACATTACAGGGAGACAGAACAGGATCGCTGACGGGTCTGCCGGCTCTCAGCGCCCCTTACAAAAAAGATGACATACAGGTAAACAAGGGGGGGGAATGGGAGAAAAAAATAGAAGATTAAAATAAAATTTAAAAAAATAAAAAATAAAAAAATAAATAAAAATAAAAAAATAAAAATCGGTCTTAGCCTGGGCCCTGGAGTGGGGGTGCAGACTGAGGCCAAGGGAAAAGAACAACTCATAGCCATAGTACACATCCCTCTTACATGTGTGTAAGAGGGAAACATCAAAGAACACAGAGGACATTAAAGACATTAAAGCAGCAGATACAACCAGACACTTCTACATACAGCTATGAATAAAAAGTAAAAGAAACATATCCACTGTGGTGGCCTCTGCGGTGTTCCACGCCATCGTCCGCTGGGGTGGAGGGAGCATGGCCAGAGACAGGAGCAGACCCAACAAAGCAACCAAGACAGCCGACTCCACTCTCGGCCAGTGTCCAGTCTGCATGGATGAGCGAGGATACGTCCAAGGTGACTGAGGTGTCCGACACCTGCTCACCCAGTCAAGACACCGCGGAGCCTCTCCGTCCCAGCGCTCAGTGCTAGCTCCACAGTCCTGTCTCTTCATCTGCATCTCCTCCAGTCTTTCCAAACAGACTCTGGTGTAGCAGAGACCCAGCAGCTGGTCTCCATGGCCAAAAGGCTCCCGGGAGGCAGATCCAGAAGTCCACAAAAAAAGCACCACAGAGGTCACGAAAGTGCCACCCCTTGTCACACAGTCCCAAAGGGTCCCGGACCAAAATGCAAAAAAATATAATAACACATGAAAACAAGAGGGTAACACAAAAGGATGACACAAGAGCACAGAGCTCCTGCCTATAGCAGCCACTACAGCAGCGCCATCTTGGAAAAAATTTACATCTAACACAATTTCCCAAATCATATGGAAATGGGGTTTGTATTGTGATTTTCTTTTTCTACATTTCAAAAGACTTCCTTGTGGTCTACATAACATGTATTGTTGTTTCTTTGGTCCAAATTTTGCATAGATTATGTTTTACAGACTAGTTTTGTGGGTTTTCTTAGCTACTGGCCTCCACTTCGACTGTGTCTTCACCCAGTCATTTTTGTTGTAGTTTTTAGCGCTTCCATATTGAGGTTACTGACAGATGTTTTAGAAATACACACTAATTTGTATTAGAAATGGAAACAGTGGAGTACACGTGCATGTATGAGCCAGTCTGCCCCACAAAAAAAGGGTAGAGAAATATCCATCCATCCATCCATCCATTTTCTTCCGCTTGTCCCATTTGGGGTCGCGGGCGGTGCTGTAGCGTATCTTAGCTGCACACCCTTGACAAGTTGCCGCCTCATCACCTGGCCAACACAGATAGACGGACAACATTCACACTCACATTCACACAAGGAACGTCAGACTACATTGACAGTCTCGCGCAAAGCTATTTGGGTTGAAGTTTGCCCTATTTGGAAATATCCGCTGACATCACCAATAGGAAAATTTCAAACAACTTATGGAAGTATGGAAATCGAGATTTTTTTTTTTTTATATATATCCCCGCCATGTCTCCATGGTTTGATAAAAAAAAATTCCGGACTAATGCAGATTTCAAATACACAAAAACACTTATCCATAGGTAAGATTTTTTTTTTTTTGCATAACAGGGCCTCTTTTAAGCAGGGTTGTCCACACCTTTTCTTGCAAGGGTGCCGCATAAAGGATGTGGGGGCAACTTTGAACTATTATGTACATCAGTGGTGCTCCCAAAAAAATTTCACCCAGTACCACCTTGGAAAATACTTGGCTCTCCGAGTACCCCCATAATGACCATCAATAAAATACAGTAGCGTAGTTAGCCTAAGTATACATTAAAAACCAGGCAAATGTTTTATTTAGCAAGTATATTTAATGTTTTTGGCCACTGTAACATTACACACAGTTTGAACTGTAACACTGAGTATTTAATTAATTGATTCTTTGGCATAGCACGAGATGGAAGCTTGTGTACCTCAGTTTGCGAATCACTGTTGTGCATTAAAGATACTAAAACCAATACTATGTAGGTTAATCAAAATATGCAATAAAATAAATAAATAAATGGTTTTTCGTTTTTGAGGGCTTTAGCAAACTCAAAAACTTGTCATAACTTGCAAGAAATTAAGGCACATATTCATGCATGGAAAAATCCATATACATAAAGATGGACAGGCTGTCGAACAGTTTTACTATCAGATCCCATTTTTGGGGATATTTGGGCTGGTTGCATTTTTTTTTTTTTTTTCATTTTTATTCGCAATGTTCCAGTCGTGTTTATCTTGTCTATAGAATGTGTAGCAAGCCGATAAAAAAAAAAAAGTTGCGATCAGCAAATATCGGTATGTTGGACACAACTAATTTACATTCATGCACAAGTGTAGCCATCCATCCATCTATTTTCTACCGCATATCCCTTTTGGGGTAGCGGGGGTCCTGGAGCCTGTCTTAGCTGCAATCGGGCGGAAGGCGGCGTACACCCTGGACAAGTCGTCACCTCAATCCCTATAAAATAACACATGATCAGGAATTCTGTAGTGCTACTTATGTACTTCAAAACCCCTATAGTCCAGTGTTTCTAAATAACTTTCTGTAATGAAACGTCTGGGGGGCATAGCATATTGTCCGTGTCCCCCCGTATTAAATTACTATTGAGAACTTCCATCCATTTTCTACTGCTTATTCCCTTTGGCGTCACGGGAGAACTTGATGATACTTATTTATTTGTACAACACAGTGTGTGGGTTACATTCTTTACATATGCCACTTATGAAGACTCCTTGTTTTCTTTATATTCCTGGTGTGTTTGAGCTCTGTACACATTTGTTCTTACCACTCCTACTGGGTAAAACGGGTAGCCTGTTGAGCACTGCTGCTATTTAACTGCAGGCTTGTGTATGGTTCTAAGTTGAATATTAGTGTATAGACATAATTAATTAAAATCTCCCCTGCTGCTTGCGACTCACTATTGGAGAAACGTTGCTATAGAGCAGGGATCGGGAACCTTTTTGGCGGAGAGAGCCAAGAAGCCAAATATTTTAAAATGTATTTCCTAAGGAGCCATATAATATTTTTTTTTAACACTGAACACAACTCAACGCATGCATTTTTAAGTAAGACCAACATTTCTAGAGTATAATAGGTCTCTTATTCTTTGGAATAACATTGTTATTTTGAAGCTAACTGTGGAGGGGGCGTAGCCTGCGGGCCTGCAGCTAAGCGGGGTGTTGCCAGGGCCGACCTCGAAATCAGCGACAGGTGTGTAGATGGCCCAGCTGGGCCTTGTTTTCTAATCACCTGTCGCTCTGTTTATAAGCAGCAGCCAGGAGAGAGCAAGAACGAAAGAGAAAAAGACAATTGCTGGAAAGCAACAGAGCGACTTATTGAAAAACAAAACAATATTGTAACCCTGGAACAGGCTTTCATGTCGGTGCTTGGTGGTCTGAAAACCCACAAGAGGGCAAGCCCCACACTAACCAATAATAAATAACTTATTATCTTTAACGCAACTTCTTGAACATAAAAATGCATGAGAATGTTTTATATTTTGAACGTTATTTTTCATTACAAGTGGAATTATTCATTACTTATCGTGTTAAGCAATGTCTGCTCAGATTTATCCAAGAGCCAGATGCAGTCATCAAAGGAGCCACATCTGGCTCGCAAGCCATAGGTTCCCTACCACTGCTATAGAGTATGATTTAACTTTCCTGTAACATAATCCTGTACCATACTTCTCATCTTATAATTTAAATTTTTATATAAAAATATACTTACAAACGAGTTAGAACAGAAGACTCTTTCAATCTATTAAATCAGGACCTAACAATGCAAAACTGGGATTGCGTGTACAACAAAAAGGATGTGGATAGTGCTTTTGAATCATTTATAGATATATTTAATTCAATATATAACCAAAAATGTCCACTAAAAAAAATTAGAAACAACAACAAAACTTTAAAGTGCCCATGGTTAACCAAGGGTTTACAAAACGCTTGTAAAAAGAAAAACACATTATATAGACAATTCATCAAATTAAGTAATGTAAAACCTGGCTCAAAAAATGAATATACAAAGAAACTGATTGAAGACTCTGAACATAGATATAAAACATATAAAAATAAATTGACTGATATAATAAGGACTAGTAAGAAATTATATATACCAATCTATTACATAGGAATAAGAACAACACTAAGGAGGTGTGGGGAATACTTAACACTATAATTAAAGGCAAATCAAAAAATAACTCGTATCCTAGCTATTTCACTGATAACAACCAAGATAATTATAATATGAATAATGTTGTGGAGAGTTTTAACAGTTTCTTTGTAAATGTCGGATCAGAATTGGCAGCCAAAATCCCTGATTATAACAGCAATGAAATGGAGTCACTGATTGAAATGAATCCAATGAGTATGTTTCTGTTGGGAGTAACTGAAGAGGAAATAATAGATGTTGTTAATAATTGCAAAAATAAAACATCTACTGATTGTTTTGACATAGATATGACACTTGTGAAAAAAAACATACATTCCATCACCAAACCACTAACTTATATATTTAACCTGTCCTTCCAAACAGGACAATTTCCTAATAAAATGAAAATGGCAAAGGTAATACCAATATATAAAAATGGGAACAAACACATCTTCACAAACTACCGACCTGTCTCTTTGCTCCCGCAGTTCTCCAAAATCTTAGAGAAATTATATAACACTAGATTACAGAAATTTATAGATAAACATAAGATAATTAATGAAAGTCAATGCGGTTTTAGGACAGCAAGGTCAACATCTATGGCAATAATTGATGCAGTAGAAGAGATAACCAATAGCTTAGATAGTAAGAAATATGCAGCTGGAATTTACATGGATCTGAGTAAAGCATTTGACACCATTAATCCTCAAATATTACTGAAAAAATTATACAGATATGGAATAAGGGGAGTAGCTTTGACTTGGATAAGGAGCTATTTAACTCAAAGACAGCAGTTTGTGAAGATGGGCGAGTTTACATCTGGGCATTTGGACATTGCTTGTGCGGTTCCACAGGGATCCGTTCTAGGTCCCAAGTTATTCAACTTATATATTAATGACATATTTAAAGTATCAAATGTATTAAAATTAGTCATATTCACAGACGACACTAATATTTTCTATTCTAACGATAATTATACACATTTTGTATTCACCCTAAATATTGAACTTGCAAAATTAAAAACATGGTTAGATATAAACAAATTATCCCTTAATTTAAAGAAAACAAAAGTTATGTTATTCGGCTATTCCAATCCAGGAACAGCAATAAATATAGATGGCGTGATTCTAGAAACGGTGTCAGAAATTAAATTCTTAGGAGTCACTATTGATAATAAATTAAGCTGGAAACCACACATAAGACATATACAAAGCAAAATCTCCAAAACCATCTCTATTATCAATAAATCCAAATTCTTCTTAAATTACACAGCTCTGCATTTATTATATTGTTCATTGGTCTTACCATATCTAAATTACTGCATAGAAATCTGGGGCAACAACTACAAAACTTCACTACATCCACCGGTTACACTCCAAAAACGTGCAATAAGAATTCTACACAAGGTGGGATATTGTGACCACACAAATATTTTATTTTTACAATCTAAATTATTAAAACTGCCTGATCTAGTTGATTTTTATACAGCTCAATTATTATTTAAAGCAAACAAAAAGGTTATACCTGCCAATATTCAAATACATTTCAAACACAGAGAAGGAGTTCATAATCTAAGGGGGTGTAGTATCTTTACTATTCCAACAGTAAGAACTACCAGGAAAAGTGTGTGTGTGTCTGTGCGTGGAGTGAAACTTTGGAACGGATTGGATGTGGGGCTCAAGCAATGTTCAAATGTCCATCAGTTCAAAACAAGATACAAAAAAATGGTATGGGCAATGTATATGAATGTGAACACGGATGCCCAAGTGTTGAACTCCATCACTGGCTAATAATGATTATTGTTATTATTATTATTATTGTTGTTATCATCATCATCATCTTCATTATTTTATATGTATTATTGTCATCATTTATTGTCATTGCTATTGCTCATATTGTTATTATTATTGTTATCATTATCGATATTATTATTGTTTAGTCATTGTTGATATTATCATTATTATTATTACTTCAATGACATCACCCAACTAGTTAAACTATATGAATTAGTATCAATGAGAGGAATACATTGAAGTGTGTGTGTGTGTGTGTGTGTGTGTGTGTGTGTGTGTGTGTGTGTGTGTGTGTGTGTGTGTGTGTGTGTGTGTGTGTGTGTGTGTGTGTGTGTGTGTGTGCGCGCATGTGTGCGTGTGTTTGTGTGTGTGTGTGTGTGTGTACACAAACAATCCTATATGCAATTTTGAGTAATACTAATTTTCTGCAAATGTAAAAACAAATATGAATTCTGACTAAAGAATTGGTGCCGATGGAAACTAAGAAAAGGGATTTGGGGACACTATCTGGAGTACAGGGCAGGCGAGTGGGGGATCTTATGTTCGTGGATAGCTCCTCTGGCAGGGGGCTCCCCTCGTCTCTTTTAATGCGCAGCATAGGACACATAATAAGTACACTATCTGGAGTACAGGGCAGGCGAGTGGGGGATCTTATGTTCGTGGATAACTCCTCTGGCAGGGGGCTCCCCTCGTCTCTTTTAATGCACAGCATAGGACACATAGCAAGAGTGGTCCTCAGGTCCTGTTGATCAGGGGCAGTAGCTCCACAGCCACAGATCCACTACTAACCACTAATATCACAGTCAAAATGAAAGCTTGTTCCCATATGCACCATAAACTGTTAATAATGTTTAGACAAAAGTGTATATTATATATACTATTATATATATTGTATTTATATAGGTGTGTGTGCGTGTGTGTGTGTATTTTGGGTATATGCATGTGTGTATGTATGTGATTGTGTGTGTATGTGTATATGTGTATATATATATGTATATGTATATATATATATATATAAATTGTATATATGTGTGTGTGTACATATGTATATATGTAAGTGTGTGTGAATTTAAATGTATTATATATAGACAATATATAGCAGCAACCACTGAATTGAATTATATTATATATATTATTGTATTATATATTGTATATATATATTGTATATGTATAGGGGTGGGACCTAATAAGTTTACTTCTTCCCACTCCCTTTTGAGCCAATCTTGACATCTACAAAAGATTAGGCACATGTAATGTTTTCAATGTAGCTGTAAAAATAATGTATCTATATATTTCTTTTGTATTTTATGTCATTCTCTTGTTTTGTTTGCATGGCTCAAAATAAACCCATTCATTCATTCAAAAAAAAAAGCCTAGCAAGAATGAGACAACTTTACACATTGTTTTTTTGTAATCGTGACATGATCAACTGTGCTGTCATGATGTTTTTGACGATTGTTGGACATGCCATAACTTGAAATTGCAAAGGAGCCCAGTAAAGGTGCCAAGTTTAAATCCTCAGATTGATTAGGAGAAGAGCGAGGGGGCTCCTACAGGCCCGTGTGCACTAAAACTTCCTGCGCTGCCCTTGGTCTTAACTGCCGCAGATAGACAGTCTTATTATACAGTTTATCATCACAACTAAAGCCATTCAGCAAAAATATGGTTCTTCTCATTATGGGACCATAATGTTAAACTATAATCTCGTTTGTCTTTGCCTTGATTTTTATAGACAGTGTTGGTAATCGTTTCGGAATTTTAAGTGTTTAGATGAAGTGACTGTTTTAAAAACTAATGTGCAGGCACGAAATGTTGCTAGATTTTTTCATTTTATTGAACTTTTTTATAACACAGCTCGTAATTTACTTTATGATCTCAGTGTTCTAGAAAGTGTCTTGGAAGAGACAATCTTAGACAATGTTTTATGTCCACAGCTTGTTAAGCACATGGCTAGCATCTGGATATCCCTGGGAAACATATGTGGACACATCTGCTTCAGCTCAAATAAAGGGAAAAGTATAAGTGCCTCCCCGGGAGAAGATTAATATAAAGACTCATAGCTCACTTTGTGCCGTTTTAAGTTTTCAGCTGCTTACTCTTTCTTCGGGGTTAAAAAAAAAAACAGCAGTTGGTTTTAGATGGGGTTTTTAAAATAATTTTACAACCAAAAAAAATGATAAAATTCCTGTATAAGAAGACATAATTCTGCTTCTACAGCAAACGCCCCTGTAGTGTCTTTGGGATCCTCACAGGTTTTCATTTGTCATTTTGAAATCACACATTGCATTAAAGAAATGTCGACTTCATTTGCTGTGAGTACCTTGTTGGAGAGTGGCAGTGTATAAAAACTATATTTCACATCATAATGCCCATTAAAAAAATCGTAAACTCTGCTTTATAGTTACAGTGGAGATCTTAAATTTTCCCCGCAAGTCGGCGAAGGCAGTCTTGTTGTCTCTGACCATGGAAGAAATTGGCAAATTGTTTTCAGGTCCGGGTTGTCTGATGAGAAACACATGTCTGACTACTTTTTATTCACCGTTTGTGGCTTCGAGGGTTTGCCTCACCACGCTGCTCAAAGTGAGCCACACTTCGCAATTATACCTCTCAACACGGAAATGTGCCTCTAAGCCAAAACACATGGAGCTATTAAGTTTTCTCATCTGCTAAGTAAACACGTCTTGTTTTTTGGAAACCACTCATTTCTAGCGGACATGTAGTGACCCTAAACTGGGGACTGGAAGAATGGCATTCATGCGCAAAACCTACTTTGATACTGTACATTTATGCTTCATAGCAAGTCAAAAAGGCTTTTTTTCCCCACATCTTGGCTCCATTTGCAGTGTTGCAGCACCCTAATTCAAGCATAGATTTGCCTCTGGATGATCCATCCCTGACGTTGAACAGACTGCTCTATTTCTCCCTCATTATCATTACAAATCTGCCTGTTAAATGTGTTTGCACTGCTGTCCCAACTCACTGATCATTCTCTTTATTAGTGGGTACAACGTCGAAGATTAGAAACCGCCTCCTAGCTCTTGCAAGAGCAACTGCCAGTGGGAAGGAGCATAAATAGAGTGAAATCAATTGCACTACCAGCGTTTCTACTCAAAAACTCTCCTTAGGGACTCCCTTTTGAAACTAATTCCATCATAAATATACATGCATTACTTAAAAACATAGGGTCTGCCGGCAGAGTAACTGTGAATTAATTTGCCTTTAGACACTCTTAAACAAGGCGTGTTAAACATCTTATCTTGTTGCTAATGGACCAGAGGTGTTTATCTTCATTTAGCTAGATGGGTTGCCGTCCTTGGGTGCTGCTACAATGAATGTCTCTTTTTCTAACCACGTTATGTGCCGTACTATTAGGTTTGTTCTCCTTTTAAGTGTTTTTTTTACAGGACTCTTTGTTGCATATTTGAATTGGAAAAAAACTATGCTTTGCGAAGTGGTGTTTAATTATTAAATGGCCACCTCACAGGTAGATTTTTTTTTTTTTGCTGTGATTTAGTAATGGTTGCTTTTCTCTTTTTAGTGGATGTTTGCATGTGCACTAAGCCTTATACAATGCGCTGGGAAAGCCCAGTTAGGAATTACATTCTCCAGTGGTGAGGCCACACAGACGCCAAACAGTCCTGCACCTGCTCTCCAGGAAGTCTGCTAAACCTCAAATATCTGTTTTGCATAATGCCGTCTCCTGCATGACATCCCAAATTGGCTCATATTTAGCTTGTCGGACAAGTATCAGCAACTAAATAATATGAGTCATATAAACAAGGAAGAAATAAAGCTGTTGGTGAAACTGTCCCCGATAAAGACTTCACCATAGTGGTGTCACAGTTAGTCATAATCACGGTTTGGTAAATTTTCAGTACAATCAGGGCTCAAAATGCAAAATAATAAACTGCTTAGCTTTAATACATCTATTTAAATATACAACATGGAACAAATATATAATTGCTACTAGGTTAACGATAAATAATATTCTCAACAAAAAAATACAAATTATGAAAAATAACATTTTACAGTGTTTAGTTTTAATACGGCTGCAACTAACGATCATTTTAATAGTCAACTCGTCAGCATTTTTTTATTATCAGTCCACTTGTCAAACAATTATTACTTATATGATCTGCTTTACACTTTGAGGCCACAACTTAACTTTAAATTGTTTCTCAAAGCCATTATAGTAAATTGTAACAAAATAAACATAAATTACTGAGAAATTAAGGGTTGTACTATATATAAAGTAGATAACCTTAGTGAAAAAAGTAGATAACTTTAGTGAAAAATAGACTCAATTGAACTTAACTTTAAGTGCAAAGATAAAATATAACTATATTTTCCTGTCTACCATCAGTCAGCTAAAAAAAATAATACAGAGCGGCTGTTCGCCCTGTTTGAATTTGTTAGTGAGCGTTAGCAGATTTAGGTGGGGAAGGATAGGCATGTTCGGACTCCACGTGTTCATTCATAGTTTTGATGCCTTCGGTGACAATCGACAATGTAAATAGTCATGAAAATAAAGAAAACACATTGACACTGTGTGTGTATCCATCCATTTCCTACCGCTTATGTATATGTGTGTATATATATATCAATCAATCAATCAATATTTACTTATATAGCCCTAAATCACTAGTGTCTCAAAGGGCTGCACAAACCACAACACAAACCACTACGACATCCTCGGTAGGCCCACATAAGGGCAAGGAAAACTCACACCCAGTGGGACGTCGGTGACAATGATGACTATGAGAACCTTGGAGAGGACGAAAGCAATGGATGTCGAGCGGGTCTATGGTACAATACAATCGGCAAGATAGGGTGGAGCTAGACCGTGTAGTATTTTATACGTAAGTAGTAAAACCTTAAAGTCACATCTTAAATGCACAGGAAGCCAGTGCAGGTGAGCCAGTATAGGCGTGATGTGATCAAACTTTCTTGTTCTTGTCAAAAGTCTAGCAGCCACATTTTGTACCAACTGTAATCTTTTAATGCTAGACATGGGGAGACCCGAAAATAATACGTTACAGTAATCGAGGCGAGACAAAACAAACGCATGGATAATGATCTCAGCGTCTTTAGTGGACAGAATGGAGCGAATTTTAGCGATATTACGGAGATGAAACAAGGCCGTTTTAGTAACGCTTTTAATGTGTGGCTCAAAGGAAAAAGTTGGGTCGAAGATAATACCCAGATTCTTTACCGAGTCGCCTTGTTTAATTGTTTGGTTGTCAAATGTTAAAGTTGTATTATTAAATAGAGGTCGGTGTCTAGCAGGACGATAATCAGCATTTCCGTTTTTTTGGCGTTGAGTTGCAAAAAGTTAGCGGACATCCATTGTTTAATCCATTGTCACCTAGCGGCAGCATGTAGATGCTGAAGAGTGCAGGGCCAAGGACTGAACCCTTGGGAAATCCACACGTTACCTTAACGTTGTCTGAGGTCACATTGTTATGGGAGATGCACTGCATCCTATCTGTAAGATAAGAGTTAAACCAAGACAGGGCTATATGTGTATGTATATGTACAGTATATATTTATACTGTATATGTGTGTATATATATTTATATATACAGTCAAGGAAATAAGTATTTGAACACCCTGCTATTTTGCAAGTTCTCCCACTTAGAAATCATGCAGGGGTCTGAAATTTTCACGGTAGGTGCATGTCTACTGTATGAGAGATAACCTAAAAAGAAAAATCCAGAAATCACAATCAATAATTTTTTAACAATGTATTCGTGTGATATAGCTGAAAATAGGTGTTTGAACACCAACATTTATATTTGGTAGAGTAGCCTTGGTTTGCAATTACAGAGGTCAAACGTTTCCTGTAGTTCTTCACCAGGTTTGCACAGACTGCAGGAGGGATTTTCGCCCACTCCTCCACACAGATTGTCTCTAGATCAGTCAGGTTTCTGGGCTGTCACTGAGTAACACAGACTTGATGGACCAGCCATCAATCCGTCAATTCTTTCCGTGTCCGGGTCAGGTAAGGTTCCCCGTGTTGAGTCAAAGACTGCCATACTTCTTTAGTATGGCAGTTAGCCACCGCAGACTGCCATACTAATTTTGGCCGCAGCAGGACCACCCACCACCTGCAGGGACCCCAACGATGGAGATGGAACATGCAGCAACTGGCCAGCAGACCCTCTCCCGGAAAAAAAGAGGGGGTATTAGCTTTCACTGTTATGCTGACACCCAACTCTACATGCCCCTAAAGCTGACCAACACGCCGGATTGTAGTCAGCTGGAGGCGTGTCTTAATGAATTTAAACAATGGATGTCCGCTAACCTTTTGCAACTCAACGCCAAAAAAACGGAAATGCTGATCATCGGTCCTGCTAGACACCGACCTCTATTTAATAATATAACTTTAACATTTGACAATTAAACAAGGTGACTCTGTAAAGAATCTGGGTATTATCTTCGACCCAATTCTCCCTTTTGAGTCACACATTAAAAGCGTTACTAAAACGGCCTTCTTTCATCTCCGTAATATCGCTAAAATTCGCTCCATTTTGTCCACTAAAGACGCTGAGATCATTATCCATGCGTTTGTTACGTCTCGCCTCGATTACTGTGACGTATTATTTTCGGGTCTCCCCATGTTTAGCATTAAAAGAGCTGGTACAAAATGCAGCTGCTAGACTTTTGACAAGAACAAGAAAGTTTGATCATATTACGCCTATACTGGCTCACCTGCACTGGCTTCCTGTGCACTTAAGATGTGACTAAGGTTTTACTACTTACGTACTCTCCAAGGTTTCTCATAGTCATCATTGTCACCGACGTCCCACTGGGTGTGAGTTTTCCTTGCCCTTATGTGGTTTGTGTTGTGGTTTGTGCAGCCCTTTGAGACACTAGTGATTTACGGCTATATAAATAATCATTGATTGATTAATTGGTTGATAAAAAAAGAGGAAAGGAAAGGAGGATATCTCAGACCCGCCGACACACACGGCCACTACCCCAGCAGTTGGCTGCCATGCAACACCGCAAAACACCATGTGATTCCCGAATATGCCACAGTAGACGCCGGGGCTAAACCCAGCAGGCCCCAACCAGCGGGCCTGCTGGTTGGGGCCCCTGGTTGGTGATACTTGTTGATACCCTGCGGGGGGTTGGGTTTGTGGGGACCCGGTCGCTTGCGGGGCGGTCCTACCGTCTAGCTGCGGGTAGTCTCCGGTCCCCTCTGGGCGTCCCGTCTTTCTGCCTGCATGGGGTATGTTCTCTCGCTGGCTTGGGGACTGGCTGTCTACTGCTTCTCCCGTGCCTTGTCCTCTGCCGGGCGCGTCTGTCTACGGCCTGCAACTGGCTTTGCCGGCGGCATGGTGATCCCGTTTCTGAGGGTTCTGTGGCTGGCCGGCCTGCCTGCGTGGAGCCAGTGGTCGCTTGTTCCCTGGGTACTGCATTTGCTATTTTGGGTGGACCTGCATGTCGTCTTTTTTTTTGATTCATTGATACTTTTAATAGTAGATTGCACAGTTCAGTACATATTCCGTACAACTGATCACTAAATGGTAACACCCGAATAAGCTTTTCAACTTGTTTAAGTTGGGGTCCACGTTAATCATTTCATGTCGCAGAGGCTTTGTTATACTTCCGCCGGAGGTTCCCGTGTGGATTAGCGGAACAACAAAATAAGTCAATAGCACATATTTGTCAACAATTTTTTTATTGTCAGCATTGTTGATTTGTGACAAATAATCATCGCAGCCCTACTATTTTGGAGCAACAAGTGCAACAATAATAGTTTTAACAGACTGAATTTGGATATTTTCTGAGGAACTTTAAGGGTACCTATGGATGAATTGTCTTTTCTGAATTATAAAAGTTGTTAAAATGTTGAATACTTGTGTTAAACATTGCCAAAGCGTTAAATCATACGGTTCATGCATTTTGGCGTGAGCTTTGGATGGTTCGATTGCGGGGTTTCCGTCGTCCTATTTTACGCTTTATAATGCGCCACACATTTTCAATGGGAGACAGATCTGGACTACAGGCAAGCCAGTCTAGTACCCGCACTCTCTTTCTACGAAGCCATGCTGTTATAACACATGCAGAATGTGGCTTGGCATTGTCTCGCTGAAATAAGCTGGGGCGTCCATGAAAAATACGTTGCTGGAATGGCAACATATGTTGCTTCAAAACACGTATGTACCTTTCAGCATTAATGGTGCCTTCACAGTTGTGTAAGTATGCTTTGGGCACTAATACACCCCCATACCATCACAGATGCTGGCTTTTGAACTTTGGTTCTTTTCCTCCTTGGTCCGGAGGACACAACGTTCACATTCCAAAAACAGTTTGAAATTTAGACTTGTCAGACCACAGAACACTTTTCCACTTTACATCAGTCCATCTTAGATGGGCTCCGGCCCAGCAAAGCCGGCAGCGTTTCTGGGTGTTTTTGATAAATGGCTTTTGCTTTCCATAGTAGAGATTTAACTTGCACTTAAAGATGTAGTGACAAACTGTGGTTTTCTGGTTTTTCGTGGTTTTCTGAATTTCTCCTGAACCCATCTGGTGATATCTTTACACACGGATGTCAGTTTTTGATGCAGTACAGCCTGAGGGATTGAAGGTCAGGGGCATTCAATGTTGGTTTTCAGCCTTGCTGCTTGCTCAGTGATTTCTCCAGATTCTCTGAATGTTTTGATGATATTACAGATCGTAGATAGTGAAATCCCTCAATTCCTTTAATAGTTTGTTGAGAAATGTTGTTCCTAAACTGTTGGACAATTTGCTCATGCATTTGTTTACAAAGTGGTGACCCTCGCCCCATTCTTGTTTGTGAATGACTTAGCATTTTGTGGAAGCTGCTTTATACCCAATCGGGGACCAACCTGTTCCCAATTAGCTTGTTGACCTGTGGGATGTTCCAAATAAGTGTTTTATAAGCATTCCCCAACTTTCTCAGTCTTTTTTGCCACTTGTGCCAGCTTTTTTTAAACATGTTGCAGGCACTAAATTTCAAATGAGCCAGTATCTTGTCTTTGGAGAGTATTCAATTAAATATAGGTTGAAATGAATTTGCAAATCATTGTATTCTTTTTTATTTACGATTTACAAAACGTGCCAACTTCACTGGTTTTGGGTTTTGTGTCTAGAACCCAGGAAAGTGTTTTAAATGTCTCCTTTAAAGTTTGAATCTTTACTTTGTTCAAAGTGATACTGAACTTGCTGTTTATCTTAAGATCTGGGTAAATTACAGTAAAGGTGCCAAGAATGTAATGTTGCTGAATCACTGTTTTGGTTAAATATTTTGATCAGCAGTTTGTTAAAACATCAAATCATACAGCCTCCTTCGGTGTGTGAGATATGTCAGCACTTGAGGTTCAACGCACTTGAGGTCTCTGCGGACATTGATACTCCAACACTCAGCGTGCAGCCGAGCACTTAACAGTGTGATGCCACACAATTTGTGTGTGTACACGCTAACGTAATGTATCTCTATGCTGAAATTCAGCGCCGGTTCAACATTTGATTAGCTTTCCTTGAATTGAATAAGACGTGTGTCAGTGTTGCTTGCAGGTATAAACGTAAGATAATATACACTGTTATTATGTATGTGAAGCGAGAGTTCTAACAGTTTCACTGTAAACTTGTGTTTTATTAGGAATTGATACAAACATTGCACTTACAGTCAACTCTGATCTCTTGAACTTTTTTTTAAAAGCCAAATCAAGTTTTATTATATCGGTGCCTTAGGGAAGCAAGGTATTAAGATGGTTCTAATGAGGTGACAGCTCTAATAAGAGGGTCTTCGGCAAGCCTCTAATTCCACACCTTTAGAACATGGCTCATTATCAGCAAGGTTCTGGAGCTGATAGCCGCCGTAACAGAAAAAAGGCTTCCTTTCTTCATTTCCTTAGTTTCGTTTTCCCTACACTTTTTCTCCTTGGCTGCTTCCCTCCTCTTTAAATGAGTGTGATTTCTTTCAGATGTGATTGAATTAATTCCTACTAGATTTAATTACAAGTGATAAAGTCCATGGAATCCCAATTTCCTCAATAGGGGGGTCCGCACTTTCTAACAAGCGTTCTCTGGTGAGTTAAGACTATTGATAACATGAAGGTTCATGTTTGTTGACATTTCTTGCACATATAACTAGGGCTTCAACTATTAATAAATTAAGTAATCGCCGAATCTTTTCGATTAAGTTTGTTTGATTAAATGAGTAATTTGGTAAAACACACTTTATAGACCAGTGGTTCTTAACCTGGGTTCGATCGAACCCTAGGGGTTCGGTCAGTCGGCCTCAGGGGTTCGACAGAGCCTCCGTCCAAACCTGACTAAATAACAAGTTCAATGTTTAATTATTATAATCAAATGAGAGCAATCATTTCCATGAGATTATTTTGTAATATAAGTGTTTTGGCCCACTTACAATGACATAAAAAAAACATAGTTTTTCATGAGCTCTGTACAATTTGGGGTTGGAAATAATTTGTACCCCTTTCAGATATCGCATTTAGGTCCCACTAAAACATTCACATGTTGCACAATGAGATGTAAGCATGGGATCATGTGTACATTCCTGTAACTTTCTGTTTGTAAAATATATGTTTATTAGTATTTATTTAATATAGTAACATCATTAAATTAAGAAAAAACATTTTATTTTTCACTAAAGAAGGGTTCGGTGAATGCGCTTATGAAACTGGCGGGGTTCGGTACCTCCAACAAGGTTGAGAACCACTGTTATAGACTGAATGCATCAGTTTAGGGAATTGTTTTTAAATAAACCAAGCTTTTTCTTTCTTACCATTTTTTTTTTTTTTAATTCATGCTGAAATTTTACTTTTAACGTGTGTGCTTCAATATAACAAAATAAAACTCTCCGCTATCCGCAGCCATACAGATCGAGGCAACTACACACCACCATGCTGTTGCAGAAACCGTGACAAAAAAATAATGAAAATGAGCGACCTTACAGAAACTATGTCCGCGTATTATAATTTTATTTAACTTTCAGGGCATTCTATGCGGTCTGGATTTGATACATTTGTATAAGTAAGATTCATTAAACGATTAATCGAAGCAACAGAATAGCAATCGAAGCTTTTCTCTAATTGATGAATTGTTACATCTGTAACTATAAAGTAGAAATACTTCTATCAATCGTTACAAAAATGTTGTAGATTTTGTTAGAATATTTTTTTTAAACAGACCAAGTTTTTAATGTTGTCAAATTTAGTAAATATAGTACTTTAATATAATTGGAACATGTCAATACCATGTTTGTGAATGCTCGAATTACCTACAGGTATGCACAAGCAAATTGGTAATGGCAGTCACCTAACTGCAAAATATACCCTTTTGTACCTAAAATGCCTACATTTTGGTCTAAGTCCTCCAATATCTTCTTGTGAATATGCTGTATAATGTGAACATGTAAGAAAAAGTACAGTTCGTAGAGCGGTATTGTTTGTATTTAAGTTAAAACTGTGTTACATATGTGAAGCCTTAAAGTCCTCCCTGTGAAGTACATGGTATATGCTTGATTGACTCTTCAACCTGTCTGTTGAGGTTTCTTCCACGTAGACTTTGGGGGATCATGTATGTCGTTCAAAGCAGAAGCCTTACTGATTTGGATTATGTAACACAAGATCCCTGAGGTAACTGAGGTCAAAGATCAGATCAGTACATGTTCCTTTTTCATGCTCGACCAGACACCATTTTCATCTGGTTTTCTTCAGACCTTCAGGGATTATGTTTTTGTTCCAAAGCAAGATATTTTGAATGGTATGTGTTGTAAGAAGCTTATTATAGGTCAAAGTTTATATTGCTACAGTATTTTTTGGTATTATCTGTCCTCTGTGTGTGTGTGTGTGTGTGTGTGTGTGTGTGTGTGTGTGTGTGTGTGTGTGTGTGTGTGTGTGTGTGTGTGTGTGTGTGTGTGTGTGTGTGTGTACGTGCGTGCGTGCGTGCGTGCGCTAGAAAGAGATAACACCTTTTAGTTAAAATCCAAAAGAACAAAACAAAGTCCAAAGCTTCAGTTTGCGCTGATGAATGAGCCTATTGTTCACGATAAAGTAATTATCCAAAACACTGGCCTCGCTTTTTTTGGGTAGTAGGAAAATTTATGTTAAAACATTGTGATTTATGCTTTGGAGGCCGTAAATATGACTATAATGGAATTGTTTGTCCTCCCCAGTCACAAGCAGTGGAGCGGTTGCTAAGGTGACTGTCATGACTACTGCACACAAAAATTTAGAAATTGATGTATTTTTTACCTAACAAACATACTTTTAACCAATGATTGTGTATTATGCTTACTAACAATGGAAGAGTTGTTGAAAAACGTATGTTGACTTTGGGTGTGTGTGTGTGTCATATGTTGTGTAGGTGTCATCTGCAACCAGTCGCATCGTGGACAACCAAACAGTTGGAGAGCTGAAAGCTGAGATAGTCTCTTTGAAAGGTTTACTGCTCAGCAGGTAACACAGTTATCCCGTCCCCCTTGCACAAACGCGCACACACATACACACACACACACACACACGTACGTGTCTCTGGTGTGTGTATTTATTGAAGGGCAGACAGTATGCTGCTGTTTTTCTACTGTGTTTGATTTTTATGGATGTGACCCATGAACAAAATGTCTCGCTATTATCACTTAAATACTTCATCATAGTAATCACATTTGATATTTGTACATTCCCTGCTAGCTACATCATGTTATGTTACTTTCAAATTAATTACAAATAGGGCTGGGCGATATATCGATATACTCGATATATCGTGGGTTTGTCTCTGTGCGATATAGAAAATGACTATATCGTGATATTTGAGTATACGTTCTCACGCAGTTACTTTTAGCTGCAGGCATTACACTGCAGGCTCTTCTCAATCTTTCTTGTCTCTCCTTCTCACAGACAAGCGCACCTTCTTACATATGTCACATACTGTCGCGTCATACGCCCTCGCATAAGAGGTAGCAGCATGGGTAACATTAGCTGTGATGCTAGCGGAGTGGTACGAGTGATAAAACGAGAGAAATAAGGCGCCAATCTGGTAACAAATGAAGGAAGAATTAATTCTTAAGAATAACAGCACGGTGTCCATTTTCAATCAATCAATCAATCAATCAATGTTTATTTATATTGCCCTAAATGACAAATGTCTCAAAGGACTGTACAAACCACTAGGACTACGACATCCTCGGAAGAACCTACATAATGGCAAGGAAAACTCACACCCTTGTGCCAAGACATACCAGAAGTTCTGGTGTGGCTTGGCTTCAAACGGGAATATGTCGAACAAGTACGCGGCAGAAGCGTTGTTTCAAAGAGTAGCACCTTCTGCTAATTTGTAGCATAATTTGAAAAGTCCCTCGCAAGAGAATGAAGAGTGCTTGATACTGCATTTCAACATCTCCATTCAAGGCCTTACGCACAAAATGCCAAAGCAACCATTTCCAGATCGTATGAAAAAAATAGTCAACAACAGAATTGAATAACGTCCGTAATAACCTACCACATAGCATAGGACCTACACTATTTGATTTCCTGTTACACAGCTCATTTTTATATGACAGTTATTGAAATATCTTGTGTGACATCATGCACAAAAGTGCATTTTATTTGTTTTAAACTATTGTATTGGCGTTCCGTCAAAAAGTGCACTTTAATTTAGGGTTTTTTTTATGTCATCTTAGTGACATCATTCACAAAAGTGCACTCATAGCTTGTTTTAAAATGTCTCTGACAATCTTGCACTTTCTGTTTTGAAATGACATAAATGTTTTTGCCACTGCTTAATAGCTGTTTAATAAATACAGTTTTGGTAAATTGACTGAATTGTGGTTTCCAACTCTGCATGAAAGTTTAAAATTAGCATATATTAATGCAGTATGTACAATATTTTTTTAATGTAGACACATACAATCATCACACTGTTGTGATTATATGCATCAAGTGTTCATTCAAGGCTAAGACAAAATATCGAGATATATATTGTGTATCGTATCGTAATATGGCCTAAAAATATCGAGATATTAATAAAAGGCCGTATCACCCAGCCCTAATTACAAATAAGTTCAATTGGATTCATCACCGTTTATATGCTGGTTATAGTTTTAGCTCATGTTCAAATGTTTTTTTTAAACATTACTGGAGACTAAATGCTCAATCAAAAGTTAATTTTTTTTCAAGCTAATCTGTGTTGCTGCTCAAAATTTTAAAATAGATAGATTAATAAAGTAGCCACCACCAGCATGAATATGTTACCATTAGTAGTTCAAAAGAACTGATTGACAAATAGAAGTTTAACATTTTACCTTTTAGACAAGTTAATCTTGAAAACACACGTCATGTTGTTCTCTTAGCTTGGTCCGGATTGAGGTTGAAGCACTGCGTCTGCATGCACTGCAAAAGTTTGGATATGAATTAATAAAACACTATATGGTCTTCCAAATTACTTCCACACTTAGACAACCATAAATGTCAAATATGTTTTTTGGTTATAATCTCACAGGCACTAGAGGTTACTAATTGCACCATTTCTTTTATTTCACAACTTGCTTTAGCCTATTAGCATACTGCAGACATCAGCATTTCAGCACAGTATTTTGTATTTTCATTCTTTAATGGGTAAACAACATACCTTTTGCTCCCGTGATCATATTCAATGAGTGAGAATGAAGCAATAAACACAATTTAGCGAGGAAATAAGGAGTTTTCTCCATGGTCGAGTAGCTGCCACACAGAATCACATTAAAATAATAATAATAACATTCCAGCCAAGCTCATTTAGTCCAATTACTTAGCGGGATTACATACGTGTCTCTAAAATGAAGCCAGAAGACGCCTAAGGATTCTGATGAGGATGAAAATTGCCCTAAACTTTTCATTTTTTATATTTCAATCAGTCCTAAGCTCTTTGTCATTTGTCATCCTGTCATAGGGATTTGAGTTTGGGGGCATAGTTTCAATTACAAAATAAAATGTAACTATCTATACCACTACAAAGTACCGTACTTGCTTTTAGGGCTTAAAAGGTTGAACGTTGCAGGTGTAAAAAAATGTTTCCCCCTTAAATTGACATAGAAATTCACAAAGTACATGGAATGTTTACATAAGGGGTCTCACACTCAATATCCTTGGGGGCTGCTGGGAATAGAGTCCGAGTGAGACTGAGTCGCATCAGGTTTTCCCCAAGAAAAACATTGTTAAAAAAAAAAAAACACAAATAAAGTTGAATAAATAAATAAACAAATTAGGAGTTAATAAGAATATAAGTAAATACATCTTTAGGTATGCGGAATATATTTTAATTCCACTTTGGGCCACTGTCGTGTTTAGCCAACGCAGGGAGAACGTCTTGATGCACAAAGTACGTCATTTCCGCTTCTTTTTCTTGTTCAGCAGAACTGTGTCGAACAAATGAAATTAAATATGTGTGAGGCAGTGTATACAACAAATAGCACAATGTAAAAATAAAATAATGACCCTCAAACAACGGTGTTACTCCCGATCATTGGACTGGGTTATTGAGGACAGTTATTACAGATGGACAGTTGTCGCTACGTGATTGCAGACAACATTAGGTTACATCAGGTTGCTTACTTTTCTTTTATCCCGCCGCATATGCATCACTTTGATTTATTTTGTCAAACAAAGACATATACCAGTGTCACACCCGTTGTGACACAGGTTGGGTCAGTTTCATTGTTTTGAATTTTTTCCTGTTGTCCCTGATGTAGTGACCGCTTATAGTGTCCTAGTGTCCTGGGTAAGACACTATGCTGCATCCAGGTGGAGTGGGGAAGTTGTGCGTGGGACCAGGGGCACTCCAATCTGATACCTATAAAAAGCGCACAGGTGTCCGTTACGTCTACGACTGCCGAGTGCGATTTGCGCCACAAAACCAAGCGGGTCCTTGGGTTACTAGGGTTTTTGGAACCTTCAAGTCTCTAACGGCAGTTGTCTTACAACTGCCGGATGACAGCACCGCCAGTTCAGCAGGCGTGTTTTAAAGTGGACTTCGACTGTAATTGAGTCATCTAGTGGTGCCGTTGAAGAGGGCAGGTGTCCACAGAACGTGGGTCTCAGGTGAGCATCCTATGATCCACCCTGAACAAATTAAAGTGAAGGCTTTCTGTAGCAGAAAAAGGAGTCTGAACTTCCGTACCCTTTCCCTAGCCCCCCATAAAAGCCCTGTGGTGATAGTATTTTGGATGACGCAGACAGGCATGGTCAGCTGGAAGTCCCTAGTAATGCGTAAAGGTCGTTCTAGCCACAAAATTGTGGTGACGTGGTAGTTCGGGAGCGACAGGCGTAACTAGGCAGACCTTTTTAAAGGTACCGCAGCCCACTCCGAATGGAGAGACCCCGTAGAAAACGTGTGGCAAACATTGGTCACCACAAAACCCCCCCTGACTGACATACAGCAGCCAGTTGTCACCTAATCATGCGGTCAAAACACAAGAAAACCAAAACTGAACGTGTGGAATGTAAGGACCCTCATAAACGACAACACAGACAGAGAGAGAGAGCACAACGACAGACTGCTATTCTGACTACATCATTACCCAATCACGTGACCGAAGTGACGTCCTTGTGACCCACAGCATGCCCGGTGTTGACAACTGCTTGACAGACCATGGGCTCCTCGTATCTTACCTCAGATTCCAACTGCGAAACCTCCCCCACCATAACAGAAAGGCAAAGAAGGCACAGCACTTCAATGTCGCAAAGTTGAAAATCTCTACTGTCCAGGAAGGCTACTTGAACCGTCTCTAGGAGCTTCTGACTGAGGTTTCATTACCAGCACCCCAACCGGATTCCACAGAGCTGCGCCATCACCAGGACTGCAAAGGAAATAATCGGCTACTCCAGAAGCTCCCATCAAGACTGGTTTGATCAAAGGACGCTGACATCCAGCAACTGTTTAATCTGAAGAAAGCTGCCCGCCTTACAAGGGAGAACCACTGCCCACGCTTGCTTGTGACACTCGCAGGTAGCAAAGCAGAAGTGCCAGCGAAGGCTCCAAAAAATGCAGAACCTCTGGTAGCAAGGCAAAGCAAATAAGATCCAGTCCTATGAAAACAGCAGAGCCCCATCCATCCATCCATCATCTTCCGCTTATCCGAGGTCGGGTCGCGGGGGCAGCAGCCTAAGCAGGGAAGCCCAGACTTCCCTATCTCCAGCCACTTCGTCTAGCTCTTCCCGGGGGATCCCGAGGCGTTCCCAGGCCAGCCGGGAGACATAGTCTTCCCAACGTGTCCTGGGTCTTCCCCGTGGCCTCCTACCAGCTGGACGTGCCCTAAACACATCCCTAGGGAGGCGTTCGGGTGGCATCCTGACCAGATGCCCGAACCACCTCATCTGGCTCCTCTCAATGTGGAGGAGCAGCGGCTTTACGTTGAGCTCCTCCCGGATGGCAGAGCTTCTCACCCTATCTCTAAGGGAGAGCCCCGCCACCCGGCGGAGGAAACTCATTTCGGCCGCTTGTACCCGTGATCTTATCCTTTCGGTCATGACCCAAAGCTCATGACCATAGGTGAGGATGGGAACGTAGATCGACCGGTAAATTGAGAGCTTTGCCTTCCGGCTCAGCTCCTTCTTCACCACAACGGATCGATACAACGTCCGCATTACTGAAGACGCCGCACCGATCCGCCTGTCGATCTCACGATCCACTCTACCCCCACTCGTGAACAAGACTCCTAGGTACTTGAACTCCTCCACTTGGGGCAGGGTCTCCTCCCCAACCCGGAGATGGCACTCCACCCTTTTCCGGGCGAGAACCATGGACTCGGACTTGGAGGTGCGGATTCTCATTCCGGTCGCTTCACACTCGGCTACGAACCGATCCAGTGAGAGCTGAAGATCCCGGCCAGATGAAGCCATCAGGACTACATCATCTGCAAAAAGCAGAGACCTAATCCCGTGGCCACCAAACCGGAACCCCTCAACGCCTTGGCTGCGCCTAGAAATTCTGTCCATAAAAGTTATGAACAGAATCGGTGACAAAGGACAGCCTTGGCTGTCAACAGCAGAGCCCTTTAGCACTTCTATGCTGCAACAATGGTATCTCTGGCTCTTGTCGTGGAGGTATCAATACCCTCCAGTCTGCCAATGGGGAAACCACCCTTACAGAATATCAAGCCATCCTCGACTGGTGGAAAGAACACTTTCATACGCTCCTAAATCGCCCAACTACAGTGGCTGATGACTTGCTTTGTAAGGTTCCCCAACACTCTGTGAGGCATTGGATGTCACTCCCTCACTCCTACATCGAGTTTCAGAAGGTGTTACGCCGCATGCAAGCAAGAAAGATCCCCGGTCCAGACAACATTCCCTTAGAACTCATCTCTCATGGGGGCATGGCCTTGAAGATCAGGCTATTCATGACAATAGTGCGCGTATGAGACAAAAAGGCTATACCTGCGGACTTGAAAGTTGCCGCAATCATTACCGCTTCATTCGCGGAAACTACCACAGCATTTCCCTCCTCTGCATCACCGTAAAGATTTTTGCACGAGTACTGCTCGAGAGGCTCCCCATTATTTCCAAAAAAGTCCTTCTGGATTCACAGTGCGGCTTCTGGCCATCTCGTGGCACTACTGACATGAGGGACGGTGTGGCGCAGTGGGAGAGTGGCCGTGCGCAACCCGAGGGTTCCTGATTCAATCCCTACCTAGTACCAACCTCGTCACGTCCATTGTGTCCTGAGCAAGACACTTCACCCTTGCTCCTGATGGGTGCTGGTTAGCGCCTTGCGTGGCAGCTCCCTCCATCAGTGTGTTGGTGAATGTGGAAGTAGTGTCAAAGCGCTTTGCTTTCCTTGAAGGTAGAAAAGCGCTATACAAGTACAACCCATTTACCATTTATCCTCTGCGTTTGCCTACTTTCGGAAAAGTCTTGTTAGCAACAGCGACCGCTCTGTTTCATCTTTTGAACCTAGAAATGGCTTTTGATAGCGTACCAAGACCAGCCAAGTGGGCCATCTTGAGACGTTTCGACTGCTCTGATAATTTCACAGATCTAGGACAGGCTCTCCACGAAGGAGATGACTGGCCGCATTGTGGTCAAGAACGCCATCTCTCACTTCTTTCCCATCACCGCTGGACTGAAGCAGGGCTGTGTTCTGACCCCCACTCTCTTTTCCCTCTACCTTGGAGCTATGACCCGTGAACTTCCTGACATGGCTTGTGGCATCCAACTTTTCTACCAAATGGATGAAGGACATTTCAACACTGGGCGTCTGCGCGCGCCGACTTACAAACATGGTCCAAGTGCGGGAGCTGCAGTATGGGAATGACAACGCATCCTCTGTGGACACAATTTCCAACCTCCAGACTACTATTGAACTCTTTGATAACGCCTAATCCTGCTTTGGGTTCACTGCCAACATTACAAAGACTTAGATCTTTGTGCGGGCTATTCTGCTCCAGACATCTGCAGTGTAATGTTTGTAGAAATGTCCTTGAGACTGTGAAAGCGTTCCCCTACCTAGGAAGTTATCTCTCCAGTGGTTACACTGTGCAGAAAGATATCGACAACAGGATTTGTGCTGCACATGCGGCATTAGAGAGGCTCTCCAAACATGTCTTCCTAAACCGTAACCATAGTTTCCATACCAAAATCACGGTGTTCCACAAGCTGTCCTTCTTTCTACCTTTCTGTACGGCTCCAAGGTGTGGGTTTTGTCTAGACAGAATGTGAAAAAGCTGGAGTGTTTCCAACAGCGGAAACTTTGTGCGATCCTGAATATATAAAATGGTAAGACTTTTACACCAATGAGTATGTCCTTCTCCAAGCCAATCTCCGTTGCATCGAGGCAAAGAGGGCACGACACCGCCTTCCCTGGACCGGACATGTCAGAAGAATGCCCACAACCCCACTCTGTTGTCATATCTTGTTCTCGCAACTTGTATCCTGCACAAGACCCCAAGGTGCCCCCAAAAGACAATTCCGTGACCAACTGAAGGTCACTCTCCTCCTCTGCAACTTTGACTCTGCCACCTGGGAGACCCTTGCCAAAGAGCGCCCTGTGTGGAGGCATATTATCATTTAAGGAACAGACCGCATAGAAAATGAACAACGTTGTGGGGCAGAGGGCAGGAGAACAACGCAATGAACAGCTTCTCATTTCCCGCTTACCACCCACACTTCCCTGTAATAAGTGTGCCCGTCTCTTCTGCTCTGTCTTGGCTTGAACAGCCACATCAGACATTATCACCCCAGAAACAGCAATAATTGAGACTCAAATCATCTGTTAAATGATTCCAATCACTCAGATATGAGCGATTGCTTAGTAGTATTGACCACTTACTGTATGTTTTTGTATTTCTGCACACACACACCTAATTCTAATCAATCCTTCCTATTTATTCCCTTCAGTTGTTTGTTGTTTTGCTGATTACTGCGGGGCTTCACGGTGGCAGAGGGGTTAGTGTGTCGGCCTCACAATACGAAGGTCCTGCAGTCCTGGGTTCAAATCCAGGCTCGGGATCTTTCTGTGTGGAGTTTGCATGTCCTCCCCGTGAATGCGTGGGTTCCCTCCGTGTACTCCGGCTTCCTCCCACTTCCAAAGACATGCACCTGGGGATAGGTTGATTGGCAACACTAAATTGGCCCTAGTGTGTGAATGTGAGTGTGAATGTTGTCTGTCTATCTGTGTTGGCCCTGCGATGAGGGGGCGACTTGTCCAGGGTGTACCCCGTCTTCCGCCCGATTGTAGCTGAGATAGGCACCAGCGCCCCCCGCGACCCCAAAAGGGAATAAGCGGTAGAAAATGGATGGATGGATGGATGTGTGATGCTGCATGCCACACACTACACTTCACATCCATCACGGGAGAGACCAATCCCATTCTGCGCCTTGCTGCAGGTCCAAGCAGCCCACCTGTTTGGTTGCTCATGATGTTTTGTAATTTTATGTGCGACCCTTTCGTTGAAGTGCCTTGACTTGTCCCACTCACCGCTTTTGTTCTCTGCGCTTATTTTTGTGCATCCACCACAGTAAGCCATGACATATACATGTAATGTCCCGCAGGGTAGCAACATTTTTTGAAAGTGTTGTAAACGCAGGGCACCCAGACGAATGTCTGCTTGTTCCCAGTTTCAACGAGGCAGCCAACCATACACGGAAGAAAACTACATGACAACGCTGCTTTAACTTTCACTCATTGAGAAATGTTTCTCTGCTTGCATCAAGCTCGGTCAATATCCCGCCTCCGAGAGCCATATCTCCCACCATGATTGGTAGGTTTGTTCAGCTCCGCGTACAACACAGTGTTGTTAGTGTAGAACTTGCGAGCCGAACTAACATTACAATTTCATGTGAAGGTGGGGGCTGCCAAATATCGTTTTGGGGGATTAGGCCTGGAGTTTTTAAGACCAGGTGCCTAATCCTGCATGCTGAATTAGGCAGTAATGTTTGGGATCTGTTCTTAATTTTATTAACACTTTTTCTTTAAATGTTAAATAGGTTATACTTGTATAGCACTTTTCTACCTTCAATTTACTCTAAGCGCTTTGACACTATTTCCACATTCACTCATTCACACACATTCACACACTGGTGGAGGGAGCTGCCATGTAAGGCCCTTACCACGACCCATCAGGAGCAAGGGTGAAGTGTCTTTCTCAAGGACACAACAGACGTGACGAGGTTGGTAGAAAGTGTGGATTGAACCAGGAACTCTCAAGTTGCTGGCAAAGCCACTCTCCCAACTGCGCCACAACGTCCCCTTTTATGTATTTTTGCCCCTGAAAATGAATCCGCCAGTCATTTCCTATAAAATGTAGTAGGTGTTGAGTAATGGGTAGATAACTAACTGTATTTGGAATGCCCCCTTTCCATCACCAGACTTTATATTCCGCCCCCTATTGATGTGTCGTCATCTACAGAACTGGAGACTATTTCCCTGCATAGACAGTGTGGATAAAGACATGTAAAACTATTGTTTTGATCTTTAATAGCATGTTTTTGTCGCCCTGGTCCATGATTAAATCGGAACTTATATGGTTAAGATTATGAACAACAAAGAAATATAAAATAATCCCCATTTTAGGACTTCCCTGCTCTTTCAGAATGTTTTCAAGCATCTTGAGGAAATATCAGTAGAAGAGGACACAACATAGCGTACTAGCAGATTGATTTATTTTTATCTCATCTTTGTGTGCTGAGTCTGCTCAACTTTCAGCAAGGTTTTAGTTAGTCTTTCTCCCCTCAACAAAGCTCCTCATTTTCAGAATCACATTTGACACAAGTCTTAAATTTATTTCATCCAAACTCAGACGAAATCCCTTCTTTCCCAAAGCCAGACTCATTAAAACGATCGCTGCAACCTACACTCCTCTCACTCAGTCAGTCCCATTTTGTGCGAGTCAATTTGACTCGAGAGGTCCATACTTTTCTTATATTCCAATAATTTGGGAATGTATTCAGGCTGACTTCTTATTTATTTGTATTGCTGCAACCGACATATTTTATTATTCCATCAAATTCTGCCTGAAAATATATTGATTCGGAGTAATATGCTACCAGATCACTTACTATGCTCCAATCTTCTGTTAGCAGGCCCGACAACATTTTTAAGCTAAAAGTGGTTGTTCTAAAATGTGCTGAAACTTTTTTGGAAAATAAGCTTAAAATCACAACAGTGTGTATTTTCGGCGAGAGATTTATATATTTTTTAGTTCTAAAACTGTGAAATAAGTGCCAATGTTATCAGGGGTCCTTTGATATTATTTGTGTTCCCCCCGTTCCTACTTTATACTTATTTTCTGGGGCAAGGAGAAACTGAAGGTTATTTTTAAGAAACGTGTTTTCTGTAGTTATAATTTTATTTTCATTCTCCATCACAGGAGACAATTTCCATCAACCCCCTCAGTTCCTAAGATCCCCTCATGGCAGATTCCCTTGAAGGCCAATTCAGCGTCCAGCTCCCAGTCAGTCAACCACAGCAGCAGCGATATCTCTCCCGTCAGTAACGAGTCCGACAACTCTTCCCCGGTCAAAGATGGACGCCATTGCCCACAAGATGAGCTGGGCGTGGCGCACGGTGTCAACGGTGATGATGTTGGCCTCGGGACAGCACTGCCTTTGGATCTTAAGAACCTGGCTCGCATGGAGGTGCAGGGAGAAGAGCCGAATAAGCAGGCAAATAATGATTTCAGCCAGGAAAAGGAAGAAGAGGACGGTCTAAGCATGCAGTCAAAGGATCGTCGAGGCGGAGATGGACAGATCCACGAGCAAGAAGACAAGCTCAGGAGAGCTGAGGATGCCGGCGATGAAAGTGAGGTGGATTAGACCGCTGTAGAACACTCTCCAAGTGCATCACTTCTTCACTTGTATGTTGGTCAGTCCTCCATTCACACACATTCTGCTACTGCCATCTTTCAAATAAGCATGTTTCTGTCGCATCTCAATCCTGGACAACACTCACAAACAGGTGTGAGGTGACGCGCTAGTAACAAATTTACTCCAACCGGGCTATACTTAAATTGAACTGTAATGCAGTTCATTGTATCAGACATGAATGCTATCATTTATAACATGTTGCACGCCAAGAGCAGCCCGAGAACGCCTTTAGAAACATTTCTGCCCCCTTGTAAGTAAAGTATGGAACAGACAGTCGGGACCAAAGATATGTAGCAGTGTTAAAAGGACCTGTAAACGTTTATAGAAATCATAAATGTACACTAACTCACAAAAGCGAGGAAATCCCGACTGCTTGGAGTGCCCAGACCTTTAAATATGCAAACATAATTTCCGAAAAAGGATAAGCGGTAGGAAATGGATGGATGGTTGGAAATTCCGCACGCTGTGTGTGGGAGCCATGATCTATGTGGCGGTGAACAGCGTAGTTCAAAAATGAAAAATACAATTTTGGATTCACACATGTTAAAAGTGCAATTTCAATGGTTATTCGGTGCGTTTATTAAATGAAAGAATGAAATTTATGGATGAGCAGAAAAATGTGTATTTAAATTATTTTCCCTACAATGTGTTGTTTTTTCCGATTAGTCAATTTGAACAACCTAATCGATAGATTACTATATGGAAAAATTAACCATTATCTTTAGCACGGTGGACCAGGGGTTAGTGCATGTGCCTCACAAGACGAAGGTCCTGAGTAGTCCTGAGTTCAATCCCGGGTTCTGGATCTTTTTGTGTGGAATTTGCATGTTCTCCCCGTGACTGCGTGGGTTCTCTCCGGGTACTCCGGTTTCCTCCCACCTCCAAAGACATGCACCTGGGATAGGTTGATTGTTAAAACTAAATTGGCCCTTGTGTGTGAATGTGAGTGTGAATGTTGTCTGTCTCACTGTGTTGGCCCTGAGATGAGATGGCGTCTTGTCCAGGGTAGTACCCCGCCTTCCGCCCCAATGCAGCTGAGATAGGCTCCGGCACCCCCCGCAACCCCAAAAGGGACAAGCTGTAGAAAATGGATGGATGGATCTTTAGCCCTCCACTGACTAGAACATCCAAGTTTCATTTTATAGTGTTTTGGTTTTAGAAGGTATGAAATGTAAGAGGTGTACTCAATACGTATGCTGTCCAGTCAGGGTTTGACTTTTTACTCTTAGCCTTTGGTCAGAGTGTCTTATGCGAATACAACTTGCAAAGTAAAGGGCGGCATCCCGAGTAAAGTACCATGTTTTGAGGAGAAAATACACAATGTAGCCCACAGTGCTTTAAAAGTATTTATTCTATGAGCTTGTTCACAGCTTTGCCCTTTTGTCCCGGTTTTTGTGCCTATGCTTTTCTTGTACAGAGCAAAGAGGCATTGATTAGGTCCTGTGTGTGGTGCAGCTGCGGGTCAGGAGTCAGATGTTCACTCTGAAAGTTAGCATCCTCTTCCGCAGAAGCATTAGCTGAGTTTCCCTTTTGATGGCAATGGGAAAGGACAATCCCTACCAGGGCCGAAGCTTTTAGCCTCTTTTATGTGTCCTTTTGCATCGGTGTCAGTCTGTCAATAATTCACAAGGCCAGCAGGGTGGCAGTTGAGGGAAATAAAAGCCCCTGAAATTCAAGATTAGGATGTGATGAGTGGCCTTGTTCCACGTTGATGTTCATGCGCTCAAGGAGAGGGGAAGATAAATGTTATTTTTTTTTTCCCACAGCTTTTCTTCACCTTTTTTACCGAGGGGCTGAAATGTGCATCATGGAGAGTGTTTGTTTGTGTGTGTCGGGCAGAAACGCGTAGTCGCATCTCCAGCAGAGCAGCTGATTTGGTTTGTGAAGTATGTTAATAATCAAATGATCAACAAATAACAGATGTAATAGTTCATGCAGCTTGAAATGTCAAGCAGGCTAAAATCACAAATCTAATACAGAAAGCCAAGTTGCATTGTCTTATTTTCCATAACAAGCCCGCCGGTCCAAATTAGGTAGAGCCTCCCACGGTGAGTAATCTTTCCTGAAAACTGTGCCGATATTTTGTAATAACAAAATAAGACGCAGAGAGCTGCCACAGATGGAAGTTGCAGAATTTGTGTCACTTGTTTTCTGGCTGTGGAGGTGGGTGCAGGAAGCTTATAAAAATCCCATGATTGAAAAGGAAAGTCACAAATGAATACTTGACTTATTGAATTAGTCACTTTGTCTGCAGCTCTTGAGAAGAGTCCCTGAGTGAGAAGACAGGATGGATCTCCTTCATAGGAACACGCAGACAGGTTAGAAGGACGCTGGACACAATTGCAGCAAATTACTTTGTTTGATCAGAATGTGTAACTCATGCTTTTATAGACACTGTAAAAATATAACTTATGGATTTTGTTCCATTTGGTGACCTGTTAAAATAATTATTATATGTTTGAAGGCTATATAACTATGATAACAAAATATTTTTAAAGAAATTCAGCTTCATTTTATGTACAACATTGGTGTCAAACTCAATGTCTGGGGGTCAGACCTATTCCACAACATCATTTTTTGTGGCCTATGAACGCCTGGAACTAATGTGCATCAATAAAGTACTTCATCTTTTTTATTAAATATTTTTTTTTGTTTTTTTTTTCAATTTTGAATGAAAAGTATCATTGACTTCATACAGTTACATATTTGACCAACTTTATTAATAATATCTGATCATACAAAAATCACACTAACATATATTTCCCAAAAAAAATTGCCAGAATAAAAATTACTTTTCCGTGTGATGTATGATTTTAAAGCAAAAAATTATCCATCAATTTGTACATCAAAAAAGTTCTAATAAATATTCACTGTTTGAAGCTGCCCTCTGTGGGCTGTCATAAGTGCCAAAGTACAAAGTAGTTGCTGTCTTATAAGACAAGAACTGTATTAAAAACATAATTCATATTTGGGATAATGTTACCTGCCGGTCTAATAAAATATGTGTATTATTTAACATCAACAAAATTAATAAAATAGTTATTTATTATTTCAGTATTATAAATGCTGAAGTTTATATAGGTCAATGTTGATCAAATTTTAATTATTCTAGTATATTCTCAACAGTTCTGAAAAACTTTTCCTCAGTTTTGATCAAGCTATTTTTATTGTGTAAAAATTGTAACAATAATTCAAATAAAATATATTTGTAAAAACAACAATTGAAAAGGCGAGAGCCTCTAACATTCAAGAGCCATTCCACCAAACTGGTACTAGTTGCTTTTCACTATCGAAATAAAAATAACTAAATATTAAAGTTTGTTACATTTACCTTTTTTTTTAACTCTACATCTGATCATCGATCTCAGGATTTTTTTGTGTGTGTGTAAGACTGCTAGGCAAAGATGACTCATTTGAGTAACATGACTGAAAGTAACAAGAGTGGGTTTATAGCTTAAAATTAACAAATAAATAAATAGCAAAGTATTTAATAGCGTAAAGCATTTACCTTAGAGAGTGGACTTATACAGTATCGCCTTCTAGCCGCATCTCTGTCAAGTGCACCATGAGCAGCTTTTCCATATTTTCTTGGATAAATGTCCGCCATCTCTAAATTATTTTAACACCCCTGGCTGGCGTTACAGCTTTCATAAAGTCTTCTTTCAATAGCAGTGCATTATGCGAGTGTTATTAATGATAATGGATTAGGTTCATGTAGTTTTCTCCGCCGTTGAAGTCTTCACCGTATCCCTGGCTAGGGGGCAGTCAGGTACTAGGCCTTTGCCAAGGGCCACCTGGGGTAACGGTAGTAAAGGGGTTAACCTCCTAGTGCCCCAGACCCCATAAAGGAGCCTCCACTGCCAGATGCCCCTTAACGTCATGCCCAGGACATGACATGAGTACATTAATACACCAGTGTGGGCTGTACTGGAGGCAAGGTGTGTGGAGTGTCTTGCCCAAGGACACAATGGCAGCGACTAGGACGGCGGAAGCTTGATTAGCAGGAACCTTCAGGTTTCTGGACGGCCGCTCTACCGTCTGAGCCAAGGTAAGTTGGTGACACACACACCTTAATCAAGTTTTTCTATAATTTATTTTTTGAATTCAATGAATGTCGAGGTTCCTTACCCCATATTTTTTTTTACACTTTGGGTATTCATTTTAAACGATTGTTTTACTTTTTTAAAAATCAAACCTTAATGTTATTTTAATGCATGTTTTGTACTAAAACAAATTATTGGGAAAAACATGTTCAATAATTTGTTTTAGGTCAATAATAAAAAATGTAACATAAAATGAGTCATGTTCCTGCTACATCCCCAACCAGGAGTCAAAACATTTATGTTAAATTACCAGCCCAGTAACAACACTGTGTGCCACGGGAGACATACAAAAATTGAGAAATGTGTCACTAAATTCTCATCGATGTTTGTATACATTTGTTTTATATATTCCAGTGGCGGGCCGTGTGTTTCCCACCGAGGCCTTTAGATTAGATTAGATTAGATCAGATTAGATTAGATAGTACTTTATTTATTCCTTCAGGAGAGTTCCTTCTGGAAAATTTAAATTTTCAGCACAATTCCATTCAAGTGATGTCCAACTTCAATGATTACTTTTCAAAATACTATCATTGATGTCACCAAATGATCATTGAACACATTTACGCACTACTGCGCATTGAAGCACATCAACACTGTACAAAACGGGTTATTTTCCAGCGCATTTAAATATCAATTAAAACACATCAGCAATTAAAACATATCCTAAGTGGTACTGACAAAATCCATCCATCCATTTTTTACCACTTATTCCCTTTCGGGGTCGCGGGGGGCGCTGGCGCCTATCTCAGCTACAATCGGGCAGAAGGCGGGGTTCACCCTGGACAAGTCGCCACCTCATCGCAGGGCCAACACAGATAGACAGACAACATTCACACTCACATTCACACACTAGGACCAATTTTAGTGTTGCCAATCAACCTATCCCCAGGTGCATGTCTTTGGAAGTGGGAGGAAGCCGGAGTACCCGGAGGGAACCCACTCATTCACGGGGAGAACATGCAAAATCCACACAGAGAGATCCTCTGCCTGGAATTGAACCCAGGACTGCAGGACCTTCGTATTGTGAGGCAGACGCACTAACCCCTCCGCCACCATGAAGCCCATTATTATAAGCCCATTATACTGTCAAAATGAAAATTGCAAAAAACATACTAAAGGTGAAAAAATTAAATATTTGAACTCACAACTGGTAGGACCTATTCGACACCGTATAAGCCAGTGATACCCCTCGTCGTCGCCATATTCAAGAGGAAGTGGAGGGCATTTCCCCATTTCATTGCCAGAACAGTTGAGCTAGCTTCCGGGATTGGCCGACATCGTCTCACAAGATGTAGTTTCTCTTTAAATATCCTTCTTGGAAATGGCCTTGCAAGTATATGTCTGCCACCTAGCCAACGTTTTGTTCTCCTTCTCTGCTATCCCGGTCTGGCTACGGCGCAACACTTCCCGCTTCCTGCTAAATTGTAACTTGTGAAAGGATGCTCACTTTGGAATGACAAGTGAGTATCCAATCACAGTCTCATTAACATCAGGCTACTTAGATAGACTACTGTCAACAACTTGTAATCTGATTGGCTATCCCAACTGTCTCTCAACTTTATATGTTCCTCAAATTCATTCACAAGCTGTCCTGATGATTATCTAATCACATCCATCCATCCGATTTCTACCGCTTGTCCCTTTTGAGTTGGCGGGGGATGCCGGAACCTATCTCAGCTGCATTCGGGCCGTAGGCGGGGTACAACCTGGACAAGTCGCCACCTCATCGCAAGTATCCAGTCACAGGACGCGTAAACGTCACGTTCAACGTGAGGCCATCTAGAAGTAACCTGACTCCCGCTAGATCCTTGTAATTCCCTGAGCTCCACACAAGGATCTGGGCTCGAGGGCATTGCAAACTCCTTCAAGATCGCAAAAAATAATGAACCAATCAGGATCGGCGGTCGGAATTTCGTAGATGTGACGTAGCGCCAAAGCAACTGTTTAATTCAAACAACAATTGCGGCTGTGTGCTCACATTGATTCTGCTAATGCAGCTGTTTTGTCGAATCTATCGAATATTATTTTTTTCTATGAACAGTTTTGAAGGCATTCATTAACTTTTCGCTTCGTCGTTATCCAATATGTCGGCTGTTCTGTTTTGGATTTCCCAGCGTCGCTCTCATCAGCGGCACGGGTTGATTTCGATGTGAGTGGTTGAAGTAGTACGTCATTCAAGATAACGGACAAGTGGTTTATCCAATCACATACAATGATTTTTTTTAAAAGGCCCTGCCTTCTGAAATAAATCTCCTATTGAGAAGTCCCAGATCCTTGTGTGGAGCTCAGCGAACTACAAGGCTCTGGCGAGAGTCAGGTTAATCTAGAAGGCCTTACTGACAACAGCTCATGATCTGATTGGCTATCGCGAGTGTCTATCAACTGTATGTCCCCGTTCACTTACAGTGCACGGACACCCGCATCAATGATTCTGAAGGCCTCTTGACAGATTTGGTACAGCATGGCAACATAAGTTAGCCGAATTCTGATTGGCTACAAACAAAAACTAAAAACAACAACACTGGAAGGAACATAATATGACATGAAGAGAATAAGAATACTTTTAGATAATTAGGGAATGTAAATTAAAAAATAATTGTATCTTTAACTATAATCATGAGTTCTGGTTATGTTAGGCATGCAGAGAAGGCCTTGCAGGCCCTAATGACACACCACTGCTATATTCACTGGACCTCACTTCTTTTTTTACATGTCATCCTCTGTCATCCGTCAATTCAATCTCATCTATGACATTTCAGCCCCTTTTTTTCCCTTTCAGTATCCATTTTCCAGATTACAGAGAGTATGAATTTAATTTATCAAGGTCTCAATGATCAATAGGGTTTCACATATCGATGAGATGTATAAACTTCTCTGCGGTTCAATACTGCATCCCTTTGTAATCCATTAACCTCTCCCTGGAGTTGAAACCTACCTTTTTAGATTTATAGGCAGCAAGTGTAATAAATCCACATGTACATCATTTAGCGTCTTCAGGGATTTGGATATTTTTGCCCAGAATGCAACTTCCTTTAATAACATCACCGTTTGCATCTTTTTTGCTAAAAAAAAAAAAATATACAGTTGAAGTTGTGATTTTCAGCCATGGCTCATTCGGGACAGATTGTTTACTCAAAGCAGCACCTTGGTTTTGACATCATTTGGCTCCCGGGCTGGGAGTCTTAACCTCATCAATCATGCTGCTAAACAGAGAGCACTCAATAGGATAGTGTATTGACGTGCTGTGAACTCCATTGTTCACTGGAACTGAGCACTCAGCAGGTTAGAGGGCTGATATCTTCTTGGAATCAATGTGTGCGTTGTTAGCTCACTGGGCTCGCCTGACATCGTACTGTATGCTCATCATCAACTCTTTTTGCCTTATTATGTTTGTCGGAAAATATATGAGCACATCTGGAAGCATCAGGTCCTGCCCAGCATATTGGAGATATGGAACGCCATGGAGATTTGCATAAAAAAGGTCACAGAATATGCAGGGAAAGAAAAATGTGAGTTGGAACACTTCTTGTATCTACTCTATGACAGCACTCTAGTGTTTTAAGATTATTCTGCTAAAATGTGAGGCTCTCAAGTCTTTTTGGAGTTCAGCTTGCGGGCCACCAGTTTATAGCCCAGATGGTGAAAAAGAGAGGACCTAAACTAGAACCTTGAGGAATACCACTAGTACAACTAAAGAAGTTGAACAAATGACTACTGACTGCTGCTTAAGTAAACAAGCTACATCAACGCCCTCATACTTGCCAACCTTGAGACCTCAGAATTCGGGATATGGGGGGTTGAGGTGGGCGGGTTTGGGTAGCGGAGGCGGGGTTTGATGGTAGAGGGGTTATATATTATAGCGTCCCAGAAGAGTTAGTGCTGCAGGGGGTTCTGCGTATTTGTTCTGTACGATATTCCGATATTTTCGAACTCTTAATTACCGACACTGATATCAACCGATACCGATATACGTAGTCGGGAAATTAACACATTATTTTGCCTAATTTTGTTGTGATGCCCTGCTGGATGCGTTAAAGAATTAAACACATTTTTCCAAAATAAATAAACTCAAGTTAAGGAACAAAAATGCCAATATGGCACTGCCATATTTATTATTGAATTCACAAAGTAAACCAATCCATCCCCTCCTCCCCGCCTCACAGCCCCCCAACACCAATGACTACCTCCCCGCATTTAATACCTCACCCTCAGAATGATGACTCCCCCCTCCCCCAACCACCTGAGACTTCCCCAGTGTGTCTGTCTGCAGAACAGGTGAATGCACAGCTAAATAAGTTACACACAGGCAAGGCCGCGGGTCCTGACGGTGTGAGCCCCAGGGTGCTCAAAGCCTGCGCCCCACAGCTGTGTGGTGTGCTCCAGCACATCTTCAACATGAGCCTTAGACTGCAGAAAGTCCCCACACAGTGGAAAACCTCATGCGAGATCCCCATCCCCAAGTGCACGCGACCCAGCACGTCAAAGGACTACGGGCCGGTGGCGCTAACCTCCCATCTCATGAAGACCATGGAGAGGTTGGTCCTGGAACAACTCCGCCCTACAGTCAAGACCCACCTGGACCCACTCCAATTCGCCTACCAGCCACGACTGGGAGTGGAGGACGCAGTCATCTACATGCTGTACCGAGCCCTAGCCCACCTGGACAAGCCTGCAAACAGTGTGAGGGTCATGGTTTTTGACCTCTCCAGTGCTTTCGATACTATATGGCCTGGGCTTCTGGGTGTGAAGTTGGAGACGATACAGGAAGAGGCCCCCTTGGTGTCCTGGGTTGTAGATTACCTGACTGACAGACCACAGTACGTGCGACTGCAGGACTGTGTGTTGACAGGCTGGTCAGCAACACCGGGGCCCTGCAGGGCACAGTCCTCCCCCCTTCCTCGTCACCATTTACACCACTGAATTCCACTATCAGTCAGAGTCCTGCCACCTTCAGAAGTTTTCTGATAACTGCGATAGTGGGATGTATTGAGGATGGTGATGACGAGCAATACAGGACACTGGTGGAGGACTTTGTCACATGGTGTGGAAAGAACCACCACCGGCTCAATGTGACGAAGACCAAGGAGCTGATTGTGGTCCTGGGAAGGAGGAGGAGTACTCCGGCGACCCCTGTTTCCATCAGGGGGGTGGATGTGGACATGGTTGAGGATTATAAATACCCCGGAGTACACATCGACAACAAGCTGAATGGGTCGAAACACGCTGAGGCCCTCTACAAGAAGGGACAGAGCCGCCTCTACTTCCTCAGGAGGCTAGGATCCTTCAACGTCTGTACAAAGATGTTAAAGATGTTGTACGAGTCGTTAGTGGCGGGCACCTTCTTGTACGCCGTGGCCTGCTGGGACAGCGGGCTGAGAGCGAGGGAAACTTACAGACTGGACAAGTTGGTGGAGAAGGCCAGTAACGTGGTGGGAGTGGAGCTAGACTCTCTGACGGTGGTGTCAGAGAGGAGAAGTCTAGCAAAACTCCTAGCCATTATGGACAACACCTCCCACCCACTACACTCGGACCTTGCGGACAGAATGAGCATGTTCATTGGAAGGTTCAGACTCCCAAAATGCAACACGGAACGACACAGGAGGTCCTTCATACCGACAGCCATCAGACTGTATAATGCATATGTTCCTTGACTGCACTTAAATGTAGAATATATGTAGAAAATATTTATACTATTCATATATTATATATATAATATGGTGTACCCCGCCTTCCGCCCGATTGTAGCTGAGATAGGCGCCAGCGCCCCCCGCGACCCCGAAAGGGAATAAGCGGTAGAAAATGGATGGATGGATGTTATATATTATTTATTCTTATTATTGTTTGGGATCAATAAAGTACTTTCTATTCTATTCTATTGTCACACACACACTATGTGTGGTGAAATTTGTCTTCTGCATTAGACCAATCCCCTTGACCACCTCCTGGGAAGTGAGGGGAGCAGTGGGCAGCAGCGGTGCCGCGCCCGAGAATCATTTATGGTGATTTAACCCCCAATTCCAACCCTTGATGCTGAGTGCCAAGTAGGGAGGTAATGGGTCCCATTTTTTTTTATAGTCTTTGGTATGACTCGGCCGGGGTTTGAACTCACAACCTACCGATCTCAGGGCTGACACTCTAACCACTAGGCCACGGAGTAGTAATTTGTGATAATGACATCTATTTATGAGCCTTCATTAAAAACATACACAATGTAATATCAAATACAAACCTGTGTAAAGTTTTACAAATGCTTAACAAACAACATAATCACTACCCACGTTATCTTTGATGGTGCATTGCTTCGTGTGCCTCAGAGGTGAGTTTCTTCACATAGCACGGTACAATCAAACAATTATTTTTATAAAAAGGTGACATTGCAGCCATATTGTACCAAGCAACCAGAACAAAATGTTACGGCCTGCTTTCCTGTGTCACAACAGTTTCCATTTCCTGTTCTGTGGCTATCGTTACACTCTGCCTCTGGCGACTTTTTATTCCTTGAATGTAGCATCACAGAAACCACATGATTGCCATGTTTTATTTGTATGCGTGACCTTTGAAATAGCGATGTCCAATGATGTCGGACTGCCGATAAAAACAACTGCATACAAAATGTAGATGAGACTCATATTTGTAGCAGTAAATCAACTGCAAAGAAACCTATCCTGTTTTTTTTTTCATTAGCGTCACCATCACAGCATAATGGCACTCGGTATGTCAATCAACTACGCCATTTAGCGATGCACGAATAAATCCAACTTAGTATTTTAGGGATTAATGCTGAATTTATGCACCCCTCAGATGTAAAGACATGATGTGCCTTCTATCTTTTTTCTCTAAATACTGTATGGTTTAAATATTTAAAAAAAACATTTTCTTAGGAATGTAAAAAAAATGTTCAGGATTGCTTTTATATTTTCCTCTAAACCTTTCAAAATAATCCTACATCTGCTCTGATGCAGGTAGGTAAATAAACAGTAGCCAAACAGGGCTTAGACCAGGGGTGTCAAACTCAAATACAGAGTGGGCCAAAATTCAAAACTGAACAAAGCCGCGGGCCAAGGTTGAACAAATTAACCTTTTAATAGGGACCCAAACAAGTTTTGCATTGAATATTGAACAAGCAAGGCTTATATAACTTTATAATCCAAGCAAAATCGAGTTTCAAATTATAATAATAATAATTAAAAAAATATCAAAGGCATATCAAATAAAATTTGAACAAAAATTGGGGGTGGTCGGAGTTTGGTGGTAGCTGGGGTGTATATTGTGGCGTCCCGGAAGAGTTAGTGCTGCAAGAGGTTTTGGGTATTTCTTCTGTTGTGTTTATGTTCTGTTACAGTGCTGATGTTTTCCCAAAATGTGTTTGTCATTCTTGTTTGGTGTGGGTTCACAGTGTGGCGCATATTTGTAACGGTGTTAAAGTTGTTTATACGGTCACCCTCGGTGTGACCTGTATGGCTGTTGACCAAGTATGCCTTGCATTCACTTATGTGTGTTAAAGCCGCATGTATTATGTGACTGGGCTGGCACGTTGTTTGTATGGCGGAAAAGCGGACGTGACGGCAGGCTGTAGAGGACGCTAAAGGCAGTGCCTTCAAGACACACCCCCAATATTGTTGTCCGGGTGAACTTTAACTCCTCCCACTACATCTTTCCTAATTACCGATCAACCTGACTAGGATTTAAACCCAGTCCTCTTTGATTGGGAGATACCTGTTTTGACCACTCAGCCATCCTTGGTCTTCTTAAAGGGAGATTTCGGGCCCCAATGACATTTTTAATTGAGAACCTGTCTCAGTAAACTATGATATAAAAGCTTTCCTAGTTACCGATTGATCTGACTCGGATTTGATTGAGAGCGAGCTGTTTAACCATTTTCAGGAGCGGCACTGAACTTTGGGAGTCTCCCGGGAAAATCGTGAGGGTTGGCAAGTACGAGTATCAGCGGGGAATGTGGTGTTACAGGGGCACCACCGCTGAATAATACCGGCGGGCCAGCTCTAATCTTAATTTGATATTACCTCAAGGGCCAAATTAAATTACACGGCGGGCCATATTTGGCCCGCGGGCCAGAGTTTGACACCCATGGCTTAGACCATAGCCTGAAACCCGGATGTGCGACCCAGCTATAATGTATAATTTTACAACTGGATACATTTGATTTGGTGTAACAGTCATTTTAATCTGATCTGCAGAGAATTTACTGTACCTTGACAAACAAAAAAATGTTTGTGTAAAAAGATTCTTATCTCTTCTGCCATATTCTTCTGTGCATCACAGCAAGATGGAAATGGGGAATGCTTCCTAAATGTATGGTCTTGTGACAAATTATGTGCACAGTTACCTACAGTTACACAGGTGGGTCATCTTACCCCTCTCCCCTAGATCTTTTTAAATAGTTTTTCGCATTATTATATATTATGAATGATTACATTACATTATAAACACAGCTTAAGAGCATGATACACTATATTGCTAAAAGTATTCGACCACCCATCCAAATGAGAGTCAGGTGCCCAAATCACTTGGTCCGGTGTATAAAATCAAGTACTTAGGCATGGAGAAAGTTTCCACAAACATTTGTGAAAGAATGGGCCGCTCTCAGTGATTTGTAGCGTGGAATTGTCAAAGGATGCCACCTGTGCAACAAATCCAGTCGTGAAATTTCCTCCCTCCTAAATATTACAAAGTAAACTTTATTATAAGAAGAGTGAATAGTTAGGGAACAACAGCAAGTCAGTCACCAAGTGGTAAGCCATGTAAACTGACAGAGAGGGGTCAGCGGATGCTGAAGTGCATAGTGCAAAGACTTTCTGCATAGTCAGTTGCTACAGAGCTCCAAACTTCTTGTGACCTTCCAATTAGCCCACGTACAGTAGCAGAGAGCTTCATGGAATGGGTTTCCAAGGCCAAGCTGCTGCTAAGCCATACATCACCAAGTCCAATGCAAAGCGTGGGATGCAGTGGTGTAAAGCATGTCGCCACTGGACTCTAGAGCAGTGGAAACGCCTTCTCTTGACTGATGAGTCACACTTTTCCATCTGGCAATCTGATGGACAAGTCTGGGTTTGGAGGTTGCCAGGAGAACACTACATTTCGGACTGCATTTTGCCGAGTGTGAAATTTGGTGGTGGAGGAATTATGATGTGGGGTTATTTTTCAGGAGTTGGGCTCGGACCCTTAGTTCCAGTGAAATTAGCTTTGAATGCTCCAGGATACTAAAACATTTTGGACAATTCCATGAAATGGCACTTCAAGTTCATATGTGAGTCAAGGCAGGTGTCCAAATACTTTTGGCAATATGGTGTATGTAGACCATGGGTGTCAAACTCTGGCCCTTCGGGCCAAATTTGGCCCGCCGTGTAATTTAATTTGGCCCGCCGGTATTATTCAGCGGTGGTGCCCCTGTAACACCACATTCCCCGCTGATACTCGTACTTGCCAACCCTCACGATTTTCCCGGGAGACTCCCAAAGTTCAGTGCCGCTCCTGAAAATGGTTAAACAGCTGGCTCTCAATCAAATCCGAGTCAGATCAATCGGTAACTAGGAAAGCTTTTATATCATAGTTTACTGAGACAGGTTCTCAATTAAAAATTTCATTGGGGCCCGAAATCTCCCTTTAAGAAGACCAAGGATGGCTGAGTGGTCAAAACAGGTATCTCCCAATCAAAGAGGACTGGGTTTAAATCCTAGTCAGATTGATCGGTAATTAGGAAAGATGTAGTGGGAGGAGTTAAAGTTCACCCGGACAACAATATTGGGGGTGTGTCTTGAAAGCACTGCCTTTAGCGTCCTCTACAGCCTGCCGTCACGTCCGCTTTTCCGCCATACAAACAACGTGCCAGCCCAGTCACATAATACATGCGGCTTTAACACACACAAGTGAATGCAAGGCATACTTGGTCAACAGCCATACAGGTCACACCGAGGGTGGCCGTATAAACAACTTTAACACCGTTACAAATATGCGCCACACTGTGAACCCACACCAAACAAGAATGACAAACACATTTTGGGAGAACATCAGCACTGTAACAGAACATAAACACAACAGAAGAAATATCCAAAACCTCTTGCAGCACTAACTCTTCCGGGACGCCACAATATACACCCCAGCTACCACCAAACCCCGACCACCCCCAATTTTTGTTCAAATTTTATTTGATATGCCATTGATATTTTTTTAATTATTATTATTATAATTTGAAACTCGATTTTGCTTGTCACTACAAAGTTATATAAGCCTTGCTTGTGCAATATTCAATGCAAAACTTGTTTGGGTCCCTATTAAAAGGTTAATTTGTTCAACCTTGGCCTGCGGCTTTGTTCAGTTTTAAATTTTGGCCCACTCTGTATTTGAGTTTGACACCCCTGATGTAGACAAAAGCCCTGAGTTTGTCTGGAGAAAGCCAACTATTTTTCAAGTCAATTGTTGCATATTGCTCTTGTATATGGCACCTTAAGACAATAATAAGCCAAAAAACAGTCTAAAAGTAACACTTCACTTATTTTCACAGTTTTATGCATTTTTATTCGATAAATATAAAAATCGCAAATCGGATCACTCACGCAACTTTAGAGAGAGTAATCACATTTAGGTTTTTCCTCAAAATCGTGCAGCTCTCAGCATGCTAGCTTTTGTTGCTCATTTTGCAGTTTTACACCTCAAAGCCATAGATTAATGGTACTTTATGCATGCTAAATGTTAGCATGCAAACTTGAGTATGTTGGCATGCTAGCTTTTGTAAATAATTTTACAGTTATTCACCTCAGAGTCATGTATTTTGACGCTTGATGCATACCAAATTAAGTATAGCATTCTAGATTATGTAGCTCATTTTGCAGTTAAACCTACTGCCGACCTACTCAGTGGCCTAATGGTTAGAGTGTCCGCCCTGAGATCGGTAGGTTGTGAGTTCAAACCCCGGCCGAGTCATACCAAAAACTATAAAAATGCAACCCATTATCTCACTGCTTGGCACTTAGCATCGAGGGTTGGAATTGGGGGTTAAATCACCAAAAACGATTCCCGGGCGCGGCCACCGCGCTCACTTCCCAGAGGGTGATCAAGGATGATGGGTCAAATGCATGGAATAATTTCACCACACCTAGTGTGTGTGTGTGACAATCACTGGTACTTTAATTTTTTTAAACACCTCAGAGTCATTTATTATGGTACTTAATGCCTGCTAACAGTATCATGCAGGCTTTTGCACATCGAGTCATATTTTTTGTTACCTGACCCTATCTGGCTAGAATGATACATTGCAGCATTTCAGTTGGGCTTTTTCAGCATTCAATTTCTATCAACATTGCATTTTTTTAGGGCTCTTTAAAATGTGTTTTTTGTTCACATATTTGGGTGTCTGGAACAGAGTAATTGGGTTTAGATCATTTCATGTGGGAAAAGTTGCTTTGGTTTTCGTACGATTCAGTTTTTGTTGGACCTTTTGAAACGGAGTACGGACAAAAACTGAGGTACTTTTTAAAATCCATTTGTAATGTTCAAATAGGTTCACCGTTTTGAATTTAAAAAATATATCGAGTCATTCAAAGACATTTCCGACATCATGTCAAACTTGTATTAAAATCGACTTCTGTCTTTAAGTGTGTTGGCAAAACTAATATCTCTTGCTTGAATTTCTACAGAACAGCCCTTTTACCTTTCACACGTATGCACTGAAAGCAGAAATCTCCCAGTTCTAAGACCAGTGCCATTCCGGCTCCCTATACATGCTTCGTGTTTCTTTGACTGATGACTTCCCTCAAAAGTGCCTTTGCGGTGATGTAAGAACTTGTTTAAAAAGATTTCCATTCAGCCTCGCTAAAAGTTCCTCAGTGAACAGCTGCTCCATGCTGGCTTCTTCCTCACCTTCCTCCTGAAAACGCGAACATTTGACCATTCAAGGTCGGCAAGTGTTCTTTGTCCTTTTTTGTCCAGTAAATACTGCAACGTTGCCACTTTGTCATCACTTGGTTTTCACCAAGGCACTTCTTTTAGGACCAAAAGGCTGTCATGTAGGCATTGATTGAAACGCTGAGCTAAGTTGCCTAACAAGCAGGTAAAATGAGAGCACAGTGCAGTAATGATGGCGAAAGCAAACAAAGCATGAATGATACAAAAGCAGCATTAAAAGTGTGGATGCTGGTGAGGAGATTTAATTATCTGAGGTTTGACCTGTCAGCCTGCAGAGAAACTGCAGCTGCAGGCGGAACGCAGGCAACAGGTGTGTTTGTGCATATTGGACTGGAGACTGATGAACACCTGAGGCACAATAGTGGAGGTGGGCTGGATGAGAAGTCAAATTTGTATTGTGCCTTCAATACTCTTTTGGACAACAGATTTAAACATTGACCAACATGTCCTGCTTCTGAATAATTGGATATTTGTTTAAAAACATGTCAAAAATAGGAAAATGGGTTGACTGGTGCAAGTATAGTCCCTGGAAATATGTTTTGCTTAATACTTGGGGATCCCCACAATGTGGTGTATTAGTTCCTGAGGACCCACAAGGGCTTTTTCCATTAAAGTATATATCGGTTATCTTTTCTTTTTTTTTTACTTTTGACGCTTAAATCTTTAGATCAACTTCATATATCTGTTTTTTATGTTATGTATTTCTTTCTTTTTTGTAAATTAAGCCCATTTTTTAATGTCACATCATTTTATTACTCATAAGTTGTTGGCAGATTCGAAGCAACAATGCGTCTCATATGAATATATGTTGCTCTATGGTACTATGGTGGTATCTACTGGTTGGGATGTAAAATTACACTTCTTTTTAAGAGAATTTGCATGTCTTTCAAAGGGAATATTATCGGATTCATTTGGTTTTTAACGGAAAAAAAGCTTTAATGGTTCTTTTTCTCTTTGTCCCGGAGAACACGACGCCCACAGTTTCCAGAAACAATTTGAAATGTGGTCTCGATCGACCACAAAACACTTTTACACTTTGCATCAGTCCATCCTAAATGAGCTCAGGCCCAGCGAAGCTGGCAGCGTTTCTGGGTGTTGTTGATAAATGGCTTTCACTTTGCATAGTAGTTTTAACTTGTACTTACAAATGTAGCGACGACCTGTAGTCACTGACAGCGGTTTTCTGAAATGTTCCAGAGCCCATGTGGTGATATCCTTTACACACAGATGTCACTTTTTGATACAGTACCACCTGGGGGATCCAAGGTCACGAGCATTCAATGTTAAGTGCAGTGATTTCTCCAGATTCTCTGAATCTTTTGATAATATTACAGACCTTAAATGGTGAAATCCCTAAATGCCTTACAATACTTTATTGAGAAATGTTGTTCGTAAACTGTTGGGACGATTTGCTCACACATTTGTTCAAAAAGTGGTGAACCCTCACCCCATCCTTGTTTGTGAATGACTGTGCATTTCATGGAAGGTGTTTTTATACCCAATCATGGCACCCACCTGTTCCCAGTTAGCCTGTTCACCTGTGGTATTTTCCAAATAAGTGTTTGATGAGCATTCCTATATTACCTACATTGATGCATGATTGGTTATGGTTTAAATTCATATCCAGCAATTGCGACAACGACTTTTTACTGTCAACTGAGTTTCGATTTTAAGGATTACTGCTGGAGGTGTGCCTCTGGATTTTTTCAACGCAAAAAATGTGCTATGGCCCAAAAAAGGTTGAAAAACACTGATATAGACCACAAAGAAGTGTTATCAATCTAGAAAAAAAAAATAATAATATGACTCCTTTAATGCGTCTTATAATCCGGTGCGCCTAATATATGAAAAAGGTCGAAAATATACTATTCAATCGTAGTGCACCCTATGGTCCGGAAATACGATACTTTTCAGTCAGACTTATGGGGGTTTATTAAATAAATCTATGGCAGGCAACACTGTGAGGGTAAATTTTTTTGTACCCTTTTATGTGCAGTGGTTCAGGAAAATTAGAAGCTTATACTAATAAATAAATACATGCAGTCATGTGAAAAAATATAATGTTCATGAGAAAGGAGCCAACTATACTGGTCACTGCCTATAGGGGGCATACTTGCATTATTGTGATACACTGCATTGATGTGACCGCCATTATCGTACTCGAATATATCTTAATGGTTTTTGACATGATGTTTTTACAAACTATACTCATAGTACTGTATGTGCTGTGTTAGGTTTTTTACTACAACAACTTGTCAAATTGTTATGTCAGCAGAATGTTTTTCTTATTTTCTACAAGAACCTGTGCAATTATTCCCCTAAAAAATCAGGTAAATCCAATTAATCCGTCCCAGAAACTCAAAATGTTAACATCTTAGAGCAGGGGTCTCAAACACGCGGCCCGCGAGACGTTATTTTGCGGCCCGCACCTTAATGCGAAAATTTAATGTTGGTGCGACCCGGGGTTTTATATGAATGGCGCTTTACAGCGTCATGCTTACATATCCTTGTCGTTTCTGAGAGACTCCCAATTATCAGTGCCCCTCCAGGGGTTACCATTCCCCCAAATTTCACCCTAACAACAATACTAAGAGGTGCCGTGGAGGAGCTGCCTTTAATGTCCTTTTCAACATGTATTACCAGCGTGTCTGGCCAGTCACATGTTGTATTTGACCAACAGCCATGCAGGTCACACTGAGGGTGGCCGTATAAACAACTTTACCACTGTTACAAATATGCGCCACACTGTGAACCCACACCAAACAAGAATGACAAACACATTTTGGGAGAACATCTGCACCGTACCAAAACAGAACAAATACCCAGAATCCAATGCAGCCCTAACTCTTCCGGGAAGCTACAATATAACCCCCCCCCAACCCCTCCCCCTAATGTAGCCCGTAATAGTTAGGGCTGCATTGGATTCTGGGTATTTGTTCTGTTGTGTTTATGTTGTGTTACGGTGCGGATGTTCTCCCAAAATGTGCAGTCACTTCCGTGGGTCTGCAGAATCCTCAGACAGTATGTCACTGGGCCGCCACACTGTTTGTATGGTGGAAAAGCGGATGAGTCGGCAGGTTATAGAGGACGCTAAAGGCAGTACCATCATGGCACGCCCTTAAAACTGTTGTCCGGGTAAAAACCGGGAGAAGGATTGCCCCGGGAGATTGTCGGGAGGGTCACTGATATTCTGGTGTTTCCCGGAAGGATCGCGAGAGTTGGCAAGTAGGTTGCTGGAGCGGGAAAGCCATTTAAAAAAGGCGAATTCATTAAAAAGTGCATTTTAGATTTTTTTAAGAAATCTTTTCTTGCGGCCCAGCCTCACCCAGTTTCTGCATCAAGTGGCCCCTAGGCAGAGGTGGGTAGTAACGCGCTACATTTACTCCGTTACATCTACTTGAGTAACTTTTGGGATAAATTGTACTTCTAAGAGTAGTTTTTATGCAACATACTTTTACTTTTACTTGTGTATATTTATAGAGAAGAAACGCTACTTTTACTCCGCTCCATTTATCTGCAATCAGGTCGCTACTCGCTACTTTTTTTTTTTTATCGATCTGTTAATGCACGTTTTGTTTGTTTTGTTTTTGTCAGACACGCGTTCAAAGTAGGAACTACGCATGCTTGCGTTTCACCAATCAAATGCAGTCACTGGTGACGTTGGACCAATCAAACAGAGCCAGAGGGTCACGTGACCGTCACACGTAGAACCCGACATGTTGAAAAACTTATTGGGGTGTTACCATTGAGTGGTCAACTGTACGGAATATGTACTGTACTGTGCAATCTACAAATAAAAGTTTCAATCAATCAATCAAAAGTGTAAAGGAAAAAAGACACTTTTTATTTCAACCGTACTTCCCGTCAAAAGCCTAAAGACTGATCGCACATTTCCTGTCTTCACAATAAAAGCGCTGCTCCATCGCGCCTGCGCTAACAAAATAAGAGTCTCCAAAAGCTAGAGCATACAAGCTAGTAAGCGACGGAGTTTGCCGCCAATGTCCATCCATCCATTTTCTACCGCTTATTCCCTTTCGGGGTCGCGGGGGGCGCTGGCGCCTATCTCAGCTACAATCGGGCGGAAGGCAGGGTACACCTTGGACAAGTCTCCACCTCATCGCAGGGCCAACACAGATAGACAGACAACATTCACACTCACATTCACACACTAGGTATTTCTTGTAAAGTGTATAAAAACGAATATGGAAGCTGGACAAATAAGAGGGCAAAAACCATCGACTTTCATGTGGTATTAGACAGAAAAGAGGAACTCTTTTTCTCCTCCATTTGAAAACCGGGACGTTATCAGCACTACTGTCTGATTCCAATCAATGCAAGTCATCAGAATCAGGTAATACACCAACTTATATTCTTGTCTTCATTAAAGATAGGAATCTATATGTTAAACATGCATGTATATTCATTAAAACACCTTTAACATGTCAACAAAAACGACAAAATAAATAAATATGAATTATATACTGTATATATAAAGGTATGTGTAATACATATATATATATATATATATATATATATATATATATATGTGTGTGTGTGTGTGTGTGTGTGTATATGTATGTATGATATATGATATGTATATATGATATGTGATATGTATATGTATATATGAGGTAGATCACCTCGACTTGGTTATTTATTAAGTAATTGATTAACGTTGAAAAACTTATTGGGGTGTTACCATTTAGTGGTCAATTGTACGGAATATGTACTGTACTGTGCAATCTACTAATACAAGTTTCAATCAATCAATCAATCAATCAATCAATCAATGCCTACTGAGCCTATGGTGCTGTTAATTTTTTTTTTATTTTAACGTATTATTTAATATATAATATTGTTTTAGTTGCTTAAGAGATATTCCTGGCTCTGAATTTGCTCATTGCTATATTTATGTTTTTGTGCATTATTTGTTGCCATAGTCATTAAACGAACAGGTTACTCAGTACTTGAGTAGTTTTTTCACAACATACTTTTTACTTTTACTCAAGTAAATATTTGGGTGACTACTCCTTACTTTTACCTGAGTAATAAATCTCTAAAGTAACAGTACTCTTACTTGAGTACAATTTCTGGCTACTCTACCCACCTCTGCCCCTAGGTAAATTGAGTTTGAGACCCCTGTCTTCCAGAATAATTTTAGTTTCGAAAACAATGAAAGATACATATAAATGATGGATAAAATAGATAAATTGACATTTATCATCACATTTATCTTCAATGGCGACTTTGGTTGGCGAAGACAGCGATAAGTGGAGAGAGGAAAGGAGCTGAGTGGTACCTTTGTACTTTGATACTAGTTCTTGATTTGATAGTGTTGCTCACCTTCGTTATCAAAGTAGTTTGTTCCCATCAAGATTTATTTTGCAGTCATATTTAAAAAAAAAACAAAAAACAGAGTCAGCATTGTGTGGGTACTTTATTTCGTACGATGAAACGCCAGAAACGTAAAGTTTATAACATGTACAAAAACACAGCAAGATTTGGGTGAAAATTTGAATTGAAAAGTGAAGCGTATTAAAAACCACAGTCTTATATAGAACTTGTTTTTTTTACAAAAAATATCTTGTGTTAATTTAATGTATTTGATATTTAGTTTTGATTTATTTTCCAAAAACCTTTAACATAACTTACATTCTGAATAATGTTTGAATGGAAAATAAGTATTTGTATTTATTTGTAAATCTTCAAGGACTCCAAATTTGCTGGTTTGTGGCAGCTGTCAGGTCACATTTGTGTCCCTCTCGCACTATTTTTACCTTCAACCGCAAGAACCCCCGTGAAGTTGGGGCGTTCTGCAAAAAAAGAGGGAGGTCGTACTGTAGCCTTCTCCAAAATTGGCACCTTGTCACAGCGAAATACAATCCACATTTACATGCCTTTGGAGAGGAGGCGCGCCAGGGCAAGAAAGAAAAAAAAAAGAAAAAGGGAATAATCCCAAAATCCTTTGGTGGTCCAGCCAATGTCTTGTTTCAGAGGGTCTGCGGTTCAGACAGAATTCTTCTGGTAACTAAACCCTGCAGTGAATGATGGACTTTCTCTAAAATTAGCCCCAACAGAATCTTCCCAACCTTTTGCTTCTTCATGCTGCGAATATCCCATTGCTGATGTATTCCGTATTCAATGACAGAGTTTTAAGTGAGCAGCCTGGCCAGTGTCTGTTATCAACCACCATTATGTGGAAGATTAGAACACACATGACACACACCTGTTGCTCTGTTTTATGAAGGCCACAGCTGTGCTTCTGAAAGCAGCCTTTTTAAAGACTGCCACACGAGCGGTGAAAAGGAGGCTCTGCGGGCTCTTTCAGACATATTGTAAAAATATGGAAGTTAACTGGATAAGGAAATTAAGCTTTGTATTACGTTCAGAGTGTACTGAATGCTACCTTAGCACTTCTCTGTACGTAATAGTCATGTTGCACAAAAAGGCTGTTTTTGAAAATATAAATGTTCTTCTCACTACGCACTTTTCAAACAATCCATCCATCTTCTTCCGCTTGGCCGAGGTCAAGACATGGGGGCAGCAGCGTAGGTCAGGGAGCCCAGACTTCTCTCTCCCCAGGTACATGTACAGCTCCTCCAGGGGGATCCCCAGGCGTTCCCAGGCCAGCTGGGAGACATAATCTCTCCATCGTGTCCTGGGTCTTCCCCGTGGTCTCCTACCGGTCGGACGCGCCCTTAGCACCTCAGGCGGCATTGGGGGCATTCTGACCAGAAGCCCGAACTTCCTCATCTGGCTGCTCTCGATGTGGAGGGGAAACCGCTTTGTCTGAACTCTTTCTGAATGACAGAGATTCTCATCCTATCTCTAACGGAGAGCCCAGCCACCCGTGATCTTGTCCTTTCTATCATAACCCAAAGCTCATGACCATAGGTGAGGATGGGAACGTAGATCGACAGGTAAATTGAGAGCTTTACCTTCCGGCTCAGCTCCTTCCTCACCATTAGAACTTGATGCAGGGTCCGCATCACAGTGGACTATTCACGATCCACCCTTCTCTCACTCATGGACAATAGTATGAGGTCCTTGAACTCATCCACTTGGGGCAAGATCTTCCCCCCAACCCGGAAATGGCACTACACCCTTTTCCAGACGAGACCCATGGAGGTCTGATTCTTATTCTAGTTGCTTCACCGATCCAGTAAAAACTGAAGATGCTGGCATCCAGCAGGACCACATTATCTACAAAAAGCAGAAAACTAATCCTGCAGCTACCAAACCGGATCCCCTCAACGCTCTGACTGCAGCTGGATATTCTGTCCATAAAAGTTGTAAACGGAATCGATGACAAAGGGCAGCCCTGCTGGAGTCCAACCCTCACTGGAAACGGGTCTTGACTTACTCCCGGCAATGCAGACCAAGCTCTGACACTGATCAAACAGGGAGCGGACTGCCACAATCAGATGGTCCGATAACCCATACTCTCTGAGCACTCTCCACAGGACTTCCCAAGGGACACGGTCGAATGCCTTCTCCAAGTCCATAAACCACATGTAGACTGGTTGGGCAAACTCCCATGCCCCCTCAAGCATCCTGCCGAGAGTATAGATTTAGTTTACAGCTCCACGACAAGGAGGAAAACCACACTGCTCCTCCTGAATCCGAGGTTCGACTATCCGGTGTAGCCACTTCTCCAGTACAACTAAATAGACCTTCCCAGGAAGGCTGAGGAGTGTGATCTCACAATAGTTGGAACACACCGTCCAGTTCACAAACAAATAGAGGAACCACCATCCTGGTCTGTCAATCCAGAGGCACCACCTTCAATGTCTCATCAACCAAGAAGCACAGCATCCAGAGCCTGTAGGAACTCCGGGCAGATTTCATCGACCCCCGGGGCCCGGCCACCGGGGAGCTTCTTAACTACTTTGGCAACCTCAGCCCCAGAAATGGTAGATGGTCCGGGTCTTCCGAGAGCCAAGTTTCTTCGTTGCAAAAAGCCTTGATTCAAAGGTTCTGCCTTGAAAGGTGTGGATGATCTCTGGATCACCGAACCTGCTGAACATTTTTTCCAACAGTGCATATGCAGTAGTTTCAGCTTCTTGGTCAGGCAGGCTATATGCTTCAGGCCACTTTGCAAATTAGTCCACAGCCCTAAGGATTTAGCGGTTACCTCATTACGTGCTGGGGAAGGGCCCGAGGACATCTATCCAAGTTCTGACACCAAATGTAGCATCCAGAAGAAGTGCACACAAAGTCTGATGCTCTTTTTTAAATTTTATTGACCAACTTACGCTAACAGCTCAATTCCAACACATATATTCATTCATTCATCTCACAGGCGGGTCTATCTGTGGCTCTTATTTCTGCAACAACAACACTTCCTCCTTATTCGCCAATCACTTTCCAGGTGTGGTACATTCACAATTATGGGAACTCTGAACATCACCCACATACGAACACAACATCAATCCCAGCAGGTCGTTACACGAATAATAATGTAAAGCATTATTAGCGAGTAAACTACTATGCTATCTCCTCCGGACTGCTTCTCTATCAGCAACTTTTCCATATTTTCATGGATACATGTCTGCTGTTTAGATATTATTCAAACATTTTTGGCTGGCATTAGATTCACTCAGTGATACGCTGAATTGCTCGCCAATTACACGCTGGGTTTGGATGTTTTCTTTAATTCCACTTCTTCTCAGCACAGTCCTTCACACTCATTTTCTTCTTTCTTATCATTGGAAAAACTAAGTTATGTCGCTCTCCCACAGATGTTTTGTTGGCTCTTGCGAGGTTCACTGTGACATTTCCTACACCAAGTAGCGGTGTGGAGGCTCTTAACCCAAATTTGTAGCTGAGAAAAAGCTTTGATTCCAAAAAATACCCAGGCCTGGGGCAATCATAACTCAAGGTACAACAATAAGAAATGTTTAACTTTGGTGCAATCCACTTTGTAATCATTTTAGCTTAATTCCTGTCATCCAATACTCTGATGACTCTTCCAAAAAGGGCATATTTTATATCAGGACCGACTGCTCAGAGTGTTTGTGATGAGAATCATAAAGCCACCAAAGTCCAAGCTTGAGTTATGAAGGACAATAATTAATGAACCACACCTTGATAATCAGTGTCTATCTGCACTGCTTTGTTACTATAGCTGTAAATCCCACAGAACAATGTGTGTGCAGTCTGTAAAAGAAATAATGGCTTGGTTGTAAATGTTTTCTCACCCTTGGTGCTGATTGTGCTTTTGAAAATGACTCAGGAAGTTTTTTTTCTTGTTTTTAAGTATTACAGTGGTTAAGTTATGTTGGCCCTTCTGCGACAATAAAAACATGTTAAAAATTAGATGTTGAGATGACTCAAATTAAGTAGAAACTGTAACCTTTGTCCTGAATGACAAGACTGTTACATTGTTTTCGTGCAATAATATTAACAGAAGTTTACGTCTTTTTGCTAATTTTTTTTGTTAAAATGTTATAGCGTCAAAAATGTCAACCAAATAATTTAAACATTCAGTCTAAGCAGTGTTTGCTCTTGCAGTACTTCCTCCACTCTGCAGGGGGCAGCGAGACACACACGTTACATTGAAGCAATTGAAGAAGAAAACTTATCGTCAAACAAATATGGGGCTATAAAGTCTAAAAATAAATGTAAATGTAACTTTAAGAGGGACTAGACAAAATACAAAATAAACATTTATTGCAGTGACGTGTGGTCAAAGGGTAAACATTGCAAAAAATGGTAACATAACATTAATATGAATATTTGTCCATGGAACTGTTATAAAGGTATTTTTGGATCACACCAATCATTTTAACATTACCTTCAGCATTAAGGCATTGATACTGTTGTTTCTTTACGGTTTCAATTTAAAGTAATATGCTTTAATCCTGGGGTTACCATTACGTCGATCTAGAGCTACCGGTTGACCGCGGAGGGTGTGTCAGTCGATCACCAGCATGGCATTAAAAAAAAAATAATTTTGATATCCTTTTCATCACATTTGATACATTCAAAAATAAAATATATACAACCTGTAAAGTAAATTTAAAAAATTGATAAACTACGTACATATACACAGTATACATGTCAGGTGATTTGAAAAACAAATTATACAAAAAATGGGGGTGCTTGTACCACCACGGTTTTTCACCGACAGGAAAAAGTCAGGTGACAGAATACAAGATATTTGTTAGTGAAGTACACACCCTATCTGTCCTCCATGAAAACAAACTTTGTATGATCACCTCCGTTTTGTCCGAATATTCCGTTTAAAGTCCTGTATTTGATTTGGCGTATGACCAATAGTCACATTAGAGAGAGTGCATGGACATGTAGGTGTGAACATACAACTATTTTGAGAAATCAGACTAATTTAGTGCATGGAAACATGATGAATGACTTTACTGAACAAACCGTTGACCTTTGACCCAGATTTTTTTGTCCCTGGGCACGACATAGCGAATGCCTGTTGCTTATGGCAGATTGTATACATAATACACAGATCGTATGTTCAATGAATGCATTGTATATGCACAGTAGTACATACAACACCCAAAACCAGTTAAGTTGGCACGTTGTGTAAATCGTAAATAAAAACAGAAAACAATGATTTGCAAATCCTTTTCAACTTACATACAATTGAATAGACTGCAAAGACAAGATATCTAATAATCATTAACTTACAATTTAATGGCGGCAACACATTGCAACAAAGTTGGAGGAGGGGCGTTTTTACCACTGTGTTACATGGCCTTTCCTTTTAACAACACTCGCTCGGTGAACATTTGGGAACTGAGGAGATCAATGTTTTTTTATTTTTTATTTTATTTTTTAAATATTACTCAAATCTCATCCACCGTAATAAAAACGATCCTAAATTTTTGTTTAGTACGGTTGCATCGCTAACCCAACAAGGGACTCCTTCCAGTAGCTCAACCCACTCAGCTGATGACTTTATGCAATTCTTTAGTAAGAAAATTGAAGTCATTAGAAAGGAGATTAAAGACAATGCGTCCCAGCTACAACGGGGTTCTATTAACACTGACACGATTGTATATACGGCGGATACTGCCCTCCAAAATAATTTCTCTCATTTTGAGGAAATAACATTAGAGGAATTGTTACAACGTGTAAATGGAATAAAACAGACAACATGCTTACTTGACCCTCTTCCTGGGAAACTGATCAAGGAGCTCTTTGTATTATTAGGTCCATCAGTGCTAAATATTATAAACTTATCACTTTCCTCGGGCACTGTTCTCCTAGCATTCAAAAAAGCGGTTATTCATCCTCTTCTTAAAAGACCTAACCTCGATCCTGACCTCATGGTAAACTACCGACCGGTGTCTCACCTTCCCTTTATTTCAAAAATCCTTGAAAAAATTGTTGCGGAGCAGTTAAATGAACACTTAACGTCTAACAATCTATGTGAAACCTTTCAATCCGGTTTCAGGGCAAATCACTCTACGGAGACAGCCCTCGCAAAAATGACTAATGATCTATTGCTAATGGTGGATTCTGATGCGTCATCTATGTTGCTGCTCCTCGATCTTAGCGCTGCTTTCGATACCGTCGATCATAATATTTTATTAGAACGTATCAAAACACGAATTGGTATTTCAGACTTAGCCCTGTCTTGGTTTAACTCTTATCTTACTGATAGGATGCAGTGCATCTCCCATAACAATGTGACCTCAGACTACGTTAAGGTAACGTGTGGATTTCCCAAGGGTTCAGTCCTTGGCCCTGCACTCTTCAGCATATACATGTTGCCGCTAGGTGACAATGGATTAAACAATGGATGTCCGCTAACTTTTTGCAACTCAACGCCAAAAAAACGGAAATGCTGATTATCGTCCTGCTAGACACCGACCTCTATTTAATAATACAACTTTAACATTTGACAACCAAACAATTAAACAAGGCGACTCGGTAAAGAATCTGGGTATTATCTTCGACCCAACTTTCTCCTTTGAGCCACACATTAAAAGCGTTACTAAAACGGCCTTCTTTCATCTCCGTAATATCGCTAAAATTCGCTCCATTCGGTCCACTAAAGACGCTGAGATCATTATCCATGCGTTTGTTACGTCTCGCCTCGACTACTGTAACGTATTATTTTCGGGTCTCCCCATGTCTAGCATTAAAAGATTACAGTTGGTACAAAATGCGGCTGCTAGACTTTTGACAAGAACAAGAAAGTTTGATCACATTACGCCTATACTGGCTCACCTGCACTGGCTTCCTGTGCACTTAAGATGTGACTTTAAGGTTTTACTACTTACGTATAAAATACTACACGGCCTAGCTCCATCCTATCTTGCTGATTGTATTGTACCATATGTCCCGGCAAGAAATCTGCGTTCAAAGGACTCCGGCTTATTAGTGATTCCCAAAGCCCAAAAAAAGTCTGCGGGCTATAGAGCATTTTCCGTTCGGGCTTCAGTACTCTGGAATGCCCTCCCGGTAACAGTTCGAGATGCCACCTCAGTAGAAGCATTTAAGTCTCACCTTAAAACTCATTTGTATACTCTAGCCTTTAAATAGACTCCCTTTTTAGACCAGTTGATCTGCCGTTTCTTTTCTTTTTCTTCTATGTCCCATTCTCCCTTGTGGAGGGGGTCCGGTCCGATCCGGTGGCCATGTACTGCTTGCCTGTGTATCGGCTGGGGACATCTCTGCGCTGCTGATCCGCCTCCGCTTGTGATGGTTTCCTGCTGGCTCCGCTGTGAACAGGACTCTCGCTGCTGTGTTGGATCTGCTTTGGACTGGACTCTCGCAACTGTGTTGGATCCATTGTGGATTGAACTCTCACAGTATCATGTTAGACCCGCTCGACATCCATTGCTTTCCTCCTCTCTAAGGCTCTCATAGTCATCATTGTCACCGATGTCCCACTGGGTGTGAGTTTTCCTTGCCCTTATGTGGGCCTACCGAGGATGTCGTGGTGGTTTGTGCAGCCCTTTGAGACACTAGTGATTTAGGGCTATATAAGTAAACATTGATTGATTGATTGAATGTTTGAAGCTTTTCAAGTGGAATTATTTCCCATTCTTGCTCGATGTACAGCTTAAGTTGTTCAACAGTCCGGGGTCTCTGTCGTCGTATTTTATGCTTCATGTTGCGCCATACATTTTCAATGAGAGACATGTCTGGACTATAGGCAGGCCAGTCTAGTACCAGCACTCTTTTACTACAAAGCCACGCTTTTGTAATACGTGCAAAATGTGGCTTCGCATTCCATTCATCCATTTTCTGCCGCTTGTACCCTTTTGGGGTTGCGGGGGGCGCTGGTGCCTATCTCAGCTACAATCGGGCGGAAGGCGGCGTACACCCTGGACAAGTCGCCACCTCGTCGCAGGGCCAACACAGATAGACAGACAACATTCACACACTAGGGCCAATTTAGTGTTGCCAATCAACCTATCGTCTTGCTTAAATAAGCAGGGGCATCTATGAAAAAAACATTGCTTGGATGTCAACATAGCATGGCATTTCTGGGTGTTGTTGATAAATGGCTTTCGCTTTGCAAAGTAGAGTTTTAACTGATTGATTGATACTTTTATTAGTAGATTGCACAGTACAGTACATATTCCGTACAATTGACCACTAATTGGTAACACCCGAATAAGTTTTTCAACTTGTTTAAGTCGGGGTCCACGTGAATCAATTCATGGTAAACTTGCACTTACAAATGTAGCGACAAACTGTAGTTACTAACAGTGGTTTTCTGAAGTGTTCCTTAGCCCATGTGGTGATATCCTTTACACATTGTTTTGGCAAACTCTACACAAGGCCAAAGCCTTCACCCACACAGAAGGCCTCATGTCCAAATGTGAGTTTGGCTCCCATTTACCCCAGAGGACACAACTAGAATTACAGACACAATTTCCCAACAGCTGAAGACCATCAGTAATAAGGAAGGCTCTCACCTGAGGCAATCAAATCCACTCCTTTTAAGTCTGCAGCTCCACCTCAAACTTCAGGCCAACAAACACTGCTCGAGGAGAATTTACCAAATACAGTAGTGACAACTGTTTACAGAGACCAGGGTGGCTGACGGTGAGATGACTTTATATTATTTTGATGTTTGGATTTGATATGTTGAATTTATTTTAATTGCCAAGTGGTTGGTTGTTGAATGTTAAAATGCCAAATCCAAGCTGTTAAGGGTCACTGTATGTACTTTTGGAAACACTTTTACTTTAAAAAAAAATGGTTTATTGTAATTTGTTTATATTGGTCCCTAATTGCTTTTGTATTTGTCCACCTTTTCCAAAGGTTTTTCACTTTACAGATATTTAATGAAAAAAAAAGAGACAATCAAGTCCAAAAATAAAAGGAGAAACAAAGATTTGTCTCATCATTGGATTAACACAAAGAGTGAAGTCCCAGTGAATCCCCTGGTCAAAATGTCAAAACCATTTTCAAGTTAGGGGAGAACAAAACCAAACAAACATAACTTGACACACATACTGATGTCGGTTTGTGATGCAGTACTGCTTGAGGGATCGGAGGTCACGGGCATTCAATGTTAAATGCAATGATTTCTCCAGATTCTCTGAAACTTTTTGATATTACAGACCGCACAGTAGATGGGGAAATCCCTAAATACCTTGAAATTGCTCGTTGAGAAATGTTGTTCTTAAACCGTTCGAGATTTTGCTCACACATTTGTTCACAAAGTGGTAACCCTTGCCCCATCATTGTTTGTGAAAGACTGAGCATTTCATGGAAGCTGCTTTTATACCCAATAATGACACGCACCTGTTCCCAATTAGCCTGTTCACCTTGTGGGATGTTCCAAATAAGTGTTTGATGAGCATTACTCAACTTTCTGTCTTTTTTGACACTTTTTGAAACATTGCAGGCATCAAATTCCAAATGAGCTAATATTTGCAAAAAATAAAATTTCTCAGTTCGAACCTTAAATATCTTGTCTTTAAATAAATAAATGGGTTGTACTTGTATAGCGCTTTTCTACCTTCAAGGTACTCAAAGCACTTTGACACTACTTCCACATTTACTCATTCACACACACATTCACACACTGATGGAGGGAGCTGCCATGCAAGGCACTTACCAGCACCCATCAGGAGCAAGGGTGAAGTGTCTTGCTCAGGACACAACGGACGCGACAAGGTTTGTACTAGGTGGGGATTGAACCAAGGACCCCCGGGTTGCGCACGGCCACACTACTACTGCGCCACGCCGTCCCTTTTCCTTGCCGTCGATTCAATTGAATATAGGTTGAAAAGGATTTGCAAATCGTTATATTCTGTTTTTATTTATAATTTACACAACCTGTCAACTTCACTGGTTTTAGTTTTTGTACATTGTATACATAATAAATACAGTTATTTAGTGTAGGACCAGTTTTTATGTAAAGGAGGTAACAATATATAACAAAACCTTTCCTGTCAAAAATAACTGAAACAAATTGCACCAGTGAGAGTTTTGGGTTTAAAGTGTAAATTTCGACCTGCCTCAAGCGTCTTTCGTGGGAAGTTTCATTTCCATCATTTACATTTGCAGTGAGTCATGCAGTCCAGTGCCAGAGTGGAGTGTTTTTGCTGCTCCGTCAAACACTGTCCGCTATGTTACAGCAGTAACACTCCTACTTTTGGTCAGCGTCGATGCCAGATTTTTTTTTTTTTCCCGCTGCAAGAAAATGATCCCATTCTCCTCAGACTGATGTCAAATTAAGCAAATTTACAGCTTAGCACTTAAGAAGTTCTCATTTTGCCAGGAAAGCAGTCATTGAGGCTTCACTTACCAGTCAGTCAGTTCATGGTGACACTTTCACTGGAATATTCCATATATTGACATTGATAGCACTCCTTTTTGGGTCAGACTTGTGACAATGAGGTCAGGTCCAGTTGGTGTTTATTTGATGCACTAGTTTTGTGGCTGCTGTGTGTCTGCTACCAGTGGTCTGTCATGCTGGCCCAGTCCACTTTAATTCTAGGAAAGGATAATTTATGACGATGGGGAACCTTGAGGTAGAAGTCAAACAAATAGAGCACATTGTTTGGTGTTTCTCAGTAAACATTTATGTATCTGACAGCTGCTTCACTGCTAATATTTCCACTGGAAATCATGTTTGGAAGTTGACAAGTGTCTGTTTACCAAAGAACCCTGTGCAACATTACACTCTTCTTTCTACAGCTGTAGCCTGAAAACATATAGAAGCACATTTCTAGCACTGAGGGATTTCAAAATAAACAGGATTAGCATATTTTATTTCCTGATTTTAATCTCTGTTCACCGTTTGTACATTGTAAAAAAAACAAAAAAACACTTAATACACAGACAGGACATATTGTTTTCCTAAATCAAGTCATGTGCACTAACATGGAATAGTTGTTTGTGTGAGAAGGGAGGAGGAGAAATGTTAAAACCATCATGATCGATTAAGCGTATTGATGTCTTTTTAAGTGCATTAATTAGGGAAAAAAAATGACATATGTATAGAAAATATGTGTACAAAATATATACATTTATGTGTTTACATACACACATAAATGCGGATACTGAAGCGCGTAGTGCAAAGAGGTCACCAACTTTCTGCTCAGTCAGTTAGTACAGAGCTCCAAACTTCATGTGACCTTCCAATTAGCCCACGTACAGTGTGCAGAGGGCTTCGTGGAATGGGTTTCCATGGCTGATTTCCATGGCCGAGCAGATGCATCTAAGCCATATATCACCAAGTCCGATGCAAAAAATTGGATGCAGTGGTTTAAAGTACTTCGCCACTGGACTCTAGAGCAGTGGCGACCAGTTTTCTGGAGTGATGAATCACGCTTTGGACGGGTCTGGGAAGTTGCCAGGAGAACGGTACATTTCAGACTGCATTGTGCAGAGTATGAAAATTGGTGGAGGAAAAATTATGGTGCAGGGTTTTTTTTTTTCAGGAGTTGGGCTAGACCCCTTAGCTCCAGTTAAAGGAACTTTGAATGCTCCAGGATACTAAAACATTTTGGACAATTCCATGCTCCCAGCCTTGTGGGAAAAGTTTGGAGTGGGCCCATTCCTCTTCCAACATGACTGTGCACCACGGCATAAAGCAAGATCCATAAAGACACGGATGTGGAGTCTGGATGAACTTGACTGGCCTGCACAGAGTCCTGACCTGAACCTGATGGAACAACTTTGGGATGAATTAGCACGGAGACTGAGAGCCAGGCCTTCTCGACCAACATCAGTGTGTGACCTCACCAATGCACTTTTGGAAGAATGGTCGAAAATTCCTATAAACACACTCCACAATCTTGTGGACAGCCTTCCCAGAAGAGTTAAAGAGGTAATAGCTGCAAAAAGTGGACCCACTTCATATTGAACCCTATGGGTTAGGAATGGGATGGCACTTCAAGTTCATATGTGAGTCTAGGCAGATGGCCAAATTTTTTGGCAATATAGTGTGTGTGTGTATGTCTGTGTGTGTGTGTGTGTATGTGTATATATGTATATATATATATATATATATAAAACGAGTCCACATTTCAAATAGTTTTTGGCAATATTCTACTTTGTATCATCCGGACCAAAGGGGAAGTGAACCATCCAGACTGTTATCGACGCAAAGTTCAAAAGCCAGCATCTGTGATGGTATGGAGGGTGCATTAGTGCCCAAGGCATGGGTAACTTACAGATCTGTGAAGACACCATTAAGGTACATACAGGTTTTGGAACAACATATGCTGCCATCTGAGCGCCGTCTTTTTCATGGACACCCCTGCTTATTTCAGCAAGACAATGCCAAGCCACATTCAGCGTGGCTTCGTAAAAAAAGAGTGTGGATATTTTCGTGGCCTGCCTGCAGTCCAGAGCTGTCTCCCAACGAAAATGTGTGGCGCATTATGAAGCGTAAAATACGACAGCGGAGACCCCGGACTGTTGAACGACTGAAGCTCTACATAAAACAATTCCACTTTCAAAGCTTCAACAATTAGTTTCCTCAGTTCCCGAACGTTTATTGAGTGCTGTTAAAAGAAAAGGTGATGTATTACAGTGGTGAACATGCCCTTTCCCAACTACTTTGGCACGTGATGCAGCCATGAAATTCTAAGTTAATTATTATTTGAAAAAAATAATCAATTATTGAGTTTGAACATCAAAAATCTTGTCTTTGTTGTGAAGTGAATTATATTTATATAGCGCTTTTCTCTAGTGACTCAAATCGGTTTACATAGTGAAACCCAATATCTAAGTTACATTTAAACCAGTGTGGGTGGCACTGGGAGCACGTGGGTAAAGTGTCTAGCCCAAAGACACAACGGCAGTGACTAGGATGGCGGAAGCGGGAATCGAACCTGCAACCTTCAAGTTGCTGGAACGGCCACTCTACCAACCGAGCTATACCGCCCCAATATTCAACTGAATATGGGTTGAAAAGCATTTGCAAAACATTGTATTCCGTTTATATTTACATCCAACACAATTTCCCAACTCATATGGAAACGGGGTTTGTATACATATGTATGTATGTGTGTGTGTATATATATATATATATATATATATATATATATATATATATATATATATATATATATACATATGTATGTATATATATATATATATAATCATTTAAGTCTGGACTTTGGAAAGGGTCATTATAAAACCTTAATTTTAGCCTGATTTAGCCATTCCTTTACCACTTTTGACGTGTGTTTGGGTTCATTGTCCTGTTGGAACACCCAACTGCTTCCTGTACTGTATACAGTATGGATACATATACTCAGACTCTATATAGGTATACATATATATTGTGTATATATATATATATATATATATCTCTATATATATATACACACACACACACACACACACACACACACACACACACACACACACACACACACACACACACACATACCTACCTATCCGAGGTTAGGTCTTGGGCGCAGTTGGGTGTTCCAACAGGAAAATTACCCCAAACACACATCAAAAGTGGTAAAGGAATGGCTAAATCAGGCTAGAATTAAGGTTTTAGAATGGCCCTTTCCAAAGTCCTGACTTAAATCTGTGGACAATGCTGAAAAAACAAGTCCATGTCAGAAAACCAACAAATTTAGCTGAATTGCACCAATTTTGTCAAGAGGAATGAACAAAAAAGTCAACCAGAAGCTAGTCAAATGGTTGTGGATGGCTACCAAGAAGCACCTTTTGGCAGTGAAACTTGCCAAGGGACAGATATTAATTGCTGTAAGTATGCTTGTGATTTGGTCACATTTTCGGTAGAACCATAAAAAAATTATAAGAGAACCAAACTTCATGAATGTTATTTGTGACCAACAAGTATGTGCTCCAATCACTATATCGCAAAAAATAAGAGTTGTAGAAAGTATTGGAAACTCAAGACAGCCATGACATTATGTTCTTTACAAGTGTATGTAAATTTATGACCACGATTTATTGTACACAATATTTTTATGGTTGCAAATCCCATTTTTTTTATTACAAATACTTTATAATTTCAAATATATATATTTTTTGGTCACAAATCCCTTTTTGGCTGCAAATATTTTTGGGGGAACAAATCTGTTTTCATTACAAACAATTTTTGATTGCACATTTTTTTGGTTGCGAATACTTTTTTGATTACAAAAATGTATTTTTGTTTACAAATCCTTTTTTTGGTAGCAAAAATATTTTGGCTATGCATAATTTTTTTTCATGACAAAAGTTTTTGGGTTGGCAAAGTTATTTGGGTTGCATACTGTTGATTACCATGAATTGTTTAACGTGGACCCCGACTTAAACAAGTTGAAAAACTTATTGGGGTGTTACCATTTAATGGTCAATTATACGGAATATGTACCGAACTGTGCAATCTACTAATAAAAGTCTCAATCAATCAATCAATCAATCAAAAGATTGGTTGCAAAAAAATGTTTTGTTTGGTTGACTAAAAATACAGACATTTCTCTCCATTGATGTGTATAAAACGACAAGATAAACATGTTTTCGTCACATAAAAGTCAAAGTATTTCCTTGAAAAAGAACTGAACAACCTTTACAGATCTTTGTAGAAAAAAATGGGTTTTCCTCCAGTTCTGAGTAAATAGTTGCATTTGTGACAGTTGCTGAGCCAAGGACATTCTTTTCATATCAGCTCCTCTCAAACACTTGAAGTTTACATGAAAAAATCTTTATCTCCCAGGAAGACGTGAGGTGATTTATTGCAACAAAGCAGAGCACCTCGCCTCAAACTCTAAACTCGGCAAGACGCGCTCACACGTTGACGAGAAGCAGCAGCAGGTCCAAACAGGACCACATAAGGCAAAGCCACATGCGCTCTAGTGGCCCTGCATCCAATAAGGTCTTGTTAATGCTAAATTGGATGAGTGTGTGTCCAATTCGCCATTTTCTCCAAGGAGCCTCAGCGGCAACAGCTGCTACCAATGGCCGTGCGGCTTTTTTTTTCACGCCGACCCTTTTTCTGAGTGTGTGACCGAGGTCTTCCCAAAATAAGCCCATACACATGCAAAAATAGATAAATGGGCATCATTGCAGAGGGCACAGGATTTAAAAGGGGGTCTTTGCTGACTGAGATCTACAACTGAGCCACTGAAATGATTGAGGCAGCCGTGATGTGTATATGATAAAGTGCAATAACACAGCTGCACACTGTCTGGGAGAAGGAAAGGAGCCATTCACTTTATGCAAATTGTCTCTTCCGGCACACATTTTACTTTTTGCAATATTGCCCACAATAAACAAATAGACATCGACATCAGCTGTTGGAGTCAGACCCTCAACATAACTCCCAACCTTAACCCTGAACATACACCTCCAACAAAACCCAACTTTGACGCAAACCTTCAACCCAGCTCCAATTAGGGCTGGGCGATATATTGATATACTTGATATATTGTGGGTTTGTCTCTGCGCGATATAGAAAATGACAATATCGTGATATTCGAGTATACGTTCTCACGTAGTTGCTTTTAGCTGGGGGCATTACACTTTAGGCTCATCTCACTCTTTCTTGTCTCTCCTCACAGAGACATAAAACAAGCGCACCTTTTTACATACATCATATACTTATACACCCTCGCGGAGCAGAGAGGTCAACTGTGGTGCAAGTGGTAATATGAGACAGAGAAGGTGACAAATAAAGGAATAGTTCATTCCCAAGTAAAACAGAAGGGGTCCATCGTCTGGCGGTGGTTTGGCTTTTGGTCATTTGTCAAGTGTGGGGCAAAAGCGTTGCTACAAAAAGTAGCATTACTGCTAATATGTAGCATTGTTTGAAGAGTCACCTGGTAGAGACCGAAGAGTGCTTGAAACTCCGCATGTCAACATCTCCGTTCGGTGCCACACCAACAAAATGCCGAGGATACCAGCACTGGCCCATTTCCACGTCAACACCGTATGAAAAAAATAGTCAACAACAGAAGGAAATAACGTCCACAACCTACCACATATTGAAGGACATACACTTTTTGATTCCCTATTATGCAACTCATTTTTATTTAAAGGTTATTGGAATATCTTGTGTGACATCATGCACAAAAGTGCACTTTATTTGTTTTAAACTATTGTAGTGGTGTTATGTACAAAAAAGGCACTTTAATTTAGTGTTGTTTTGATATGTCATCTTAATGACATCATGCATTGTTGCCTTTATTTATTAGAGACATTTACTGAATTAGCACAATAACTTTTTTTTTTTCAACATATTCCAAAGACATGCACCTGGGGATAGTTTGATTGGCAACACTAAATTGGCCCTAGTGTTTGAATGTGAGTGTGAATGTTGTCTGTCTATCTGTGTTGGCCCTGCGATGAGGTAGCGACTTGTCCAGGGTGTATCCCGCCTTCCGCTCTATTGTAGCTGAGATATGCACCAGCGCCCCCCACAACCCCAAAGGGAATAAGCGGTAGAAAATGGATGGATGGATGGATATTGTGATATAATACCTTTTATCTCTACTTAGATGTTGTAGTTTGCAATACATCTTGATAAATTATAGATATATACTGTATACATATGTATATATATATATATATATATATATATATACACACATATATGTATATATATACACATATATGTATATATATATATATATATATATATATATATATACAATATACATATATAAACATATGTATATTTATACACATACACACATACACATACATATATACACATATATATATATATATATATATATATATATATATATATATATATATACATATATATATACAGTGGGGCAAAAAAGTATTTAGTCAGCCACCGATTGTGCAAGTTCTCCCACTTAAAATGATGACAGAGGTCTATAATTTTAATCATAGGTACACTTCAACTGTGAGAGACGGAATATGAAGGGGAAAAAAATCCAGGAATTCACATTGTAGGAATTTTAAATAATTTATTTGTAAATTATGGTGGAAAATAAGTATTTGGTCACTTCAAACAAGAAAGATCTCTGGCTCTCACAGACCTGTAACTTCTTCTTTAAGAAGCTCTTCTGTCCTCCACTCGTCACCTGTATTAATGGAACCTGTTTGAACTCGTTATCTGTATAAAAGACACCTGTCCACAGCCTCAAACAGTTATACTCAAAACTCCACTATGGCCAAGACCAAAGAGCTGCAACAGACAGAGAAGAGTGAATCTATAATAGGCAAGCAGCTTGGTGTGAAAAAATCAACTGTGGGAGCAATTATCAGAAAATGGAAGACCACTGATAATCTCCCTCGATCTGGGGCTCCACGCAAGATCTCATCCCGTGGGGTCAAAATGATCATGTAAACGGTGAGCAAAAATCCCAGAACTACACGTGGGGACCTGGCGAATGACCTGCAGAGAGCTGGGACCAAAGTAACAAAGGTTACCATCAGTAACACACTACTCCGACAGGGAATCAAATCCTGCGGTGCCAGACGTGTCCCCCTGCTTAAGCCAGTGCATGTCCAGGCCCGTCTGAAGTTTGCCAGAGAGCACATGGATGATACAGCAGAGGATTAGGAGAATGTCATGTGGTCAGATGAAACCAAAATAGAACTTTTTGGTACAAACTCAACTCGTCGTGTTTGGAGGAAGATGAATACTGAGTTGCATCCCAAGAACACCACACCTACTGTGAAGCATGGGGGTGTCATCATTTTAAGTGGGAGAACTTGCACAATCGGTGGCTGATTAAATACTTTTTTGCCCCACTGTGGATATATATATATATATATATATATATATATATATATATATATATATATATATATATATATATATGAGCGCTTTAAGTATCTAATAATAGCGCGATATATATCTAATCCATTATATATATATATATATATATATATATATATATATATATATATATATATATATATATATATATATATATATATATATATACACACACACACATAAATAATAGGGCTGCAAATCTTTGGGTGTCACACGATTCGATTATATATAGATTTTTTCGATTCAACGCGATTCTCGATTCAAAAACGATATTTTTCCGATTCAAAACGATTCCGTATTCATTCAATGCATAGGATTTCAGCAGGATCTACCCCAGTATGCTGACATGATAGCAGAGTAGCAGATTTTAAAAAAAAAAGCTTTTATAATTATAAAATACAATGTTTTATCAACTGATTACAGTAATGTAAATTTGTTTTAACTATTAAACAAACCAAAATATAACTTATTTTATCTTTGTGAAAACATTGGACACAGTTTGTTGTCAAGCTTATGAGATGCGAAGCAAATGTAAGTCACTTGTTCTTTATTTTTATTTTTATAAATGTCTAATGATAATGTAAATGAGGGGATATTTAATCACTGCTATGCTGAAATTATAACTAATATTGATACTGTTGTTGATAATATTAATTTTTGTTTCACTACTTTTGGTTTGTTCTTTGTCGTGTTTGTGTCTCCTATCCAACACTCAATAAACGTTTGGGAACTGAGGAAACTAAATGTTGAAGCTTTGACAGTGGAATTCTTTCCCATTCTTGTTTTATGTAGAGGTTCAGTCGTTCAACAGTCCGGGGTCTCTGCTGTCGTATTTTACGCTTCATAATGCGCCACACATTTTTGATGGGAGACAGGTCTGGACTGCAGGCGGGCCAGGAAAGTACCCGCACTCTTTTACTACGAAACCACGCTGTTGTAACACTTGGCTTGGCATTGTCTTGGTTGGATGACAACATATGTTGCTCCAAAACCTGTATGGACCATTCAGCATTAATGGTGCCTTCACAGATGTGTAAGTTACCCATGCCCTGGGCACTAATACACCCCCATACCATCACAGATGCTAGGTTTTGAACTTCGCGCTTAAAACAATCCGGATGGTTTCCTTTTTGTTCCGGAGGACACCACGTCCACAGTTTCCAAATATAATTTGAAATGTGGACTCATCAGACCACAGAACACTTTTCAACTTTGCATAAGTCCATTTTATATGAGCTCGGGCCCAGCGAAGCCAGCGGCGTTCCTTGGTGTTGTTGATAAATGGGTTTTGCTTTGCATAGCAGAGTTTTAACTTGCACTTACAGATGTAGCAACCAACTGTAGTTACTGACAGTGGTTTTATGAAGTGTTCTTGAGCCCATGTGGTGATATCCTTTACACGCTAATGCCAGTTTTTGATGCTGTACCACCTGAGGGATCAAAGGTCCGTAATATCATTGCTTACGTGCAGTGATTTTTCCAGATTCTTTGAACCTTTTGATGATTTTACCGACCGTAGATGGTAAAATCCCTAAATTCCTTGCAATAGCTTGTTAAGAAATTTTGTTCGTGAACTGTTCGACAATTTGCTTACAAATTGGTGACCCTCGCCCCATCCTTGTTTGCTAATTACTTAGCATTTCATGGAAGCTGCTTTTTTACCCAATCATGGCACTCACCTGTTCCCAATTAGCCTGCACACCTGTGGGATGTGGCAAATAAGTGTTTGACGAGCATTCCTCAACTTCATCAGTATTTATTGCCACCTTTCCCAACTTCTTTGTCACGTGTTGCTGGCATCAAATCTAAAGTTAATGATTATTTGCACACAAAAAAAAAAAGTTTATCAGTTTTAACATCAAATATGTTGTTTTTTGTAGCATATTCAACTGAATATGGGTTTAAAATTATTTGCAAATCATTGTATTCCGTTTATATTGACATCTAACACAATTTCCCAACTCGTATGGAAACGGGGTTTGTATATATATATAAATCCATCCATCCATTTTTTACCGCTTATTCCCGCGGGGGGCGCTGGTGCCTAGCTCAGCTACAATCAGGTGGAAGGCGTTGTACACCCTGGACAAGTCACCACCTCATCGCAGGGCCAACACAGATAGACAGACAACATTCACACTCACATTCACACACTAGGGCCAATTTAGTGTTGTCAATCAACCTATCCCCAGGTGCATGTCTTTGGAAGTGGGAGGAAGCCGGAGTACCCGGAGGGAACCCACGCATTCACGGGGAGAACATGCAAACTCCACACAGAAAGATCCCGAGCCTGGGATTGAACCCCAGACTACTCAGGAGCTTCGTATTGTGAGGCAGACGCACTAACCCCTCTGCCACTATGCAGAGGGGTTGGTGCGTGTGTGTGTGTATATATATATATATATATATATATATATATACATATATATATATATATATGTATGTATATATACATACATATATATATATATATATTTATATATACAGTATATATATATATATATATATATATATAAATATATATATATATATATATATATATATATATATATATATATATATATATATGCACATGCATGCCAGGTTTTTTTTTACCTGCTGAAAAGTAATTAAATTAATTATTGAGGTCACACAGGGGAATTATTGTTATTTGTGTTGTTTCATCAAACACACATCCCGTATCGTGATATCATGGCGACAAAGTCAACCATGGGCATGGTTTTCATGCTGGCTGTAGGATGATAATTGCCATGATCTAACCTGACTTTCACACCAACACGTTGCGTTTCCACCGCTTAGCTCGTCTCGCAGAGTTCAGGAGGAAGCTCGTGGAGAACGTCTGAGAGCGACGCCCCATGAGTCTTGTCAGACCTGACTGTACCATATCTGCAGCGGTGTGTGTCAGTCTCTTTCAACCGCTGTGCTAGTGAGATACAGTCTGGTGTGCCGTGGGAGATTTTGTAATTTCACCTATCCATCCATCCATTTCCTACCGCTTATCTGAGGATGTCGTAGTGGTTTGTGTTGTGGTTTGTGCAGCCCTTTGAGACACCAGTTATTTAGGGCTATATAAATGAACATTGATTGATTATCCCTTAGGCGGGGTACACCCTGGACAAGTGGCCACCTCATCACAGGGCCAACATAGATAGACAGACAACATTCACACTCACATTCACACACTAGGGCATATTGAGTGTTGCCATTCTAATTGGGATGAATATACTTTTTGCACGCCAGTAATTATAATTCGCAATTAATGTGCCATTGTTGCGTGTCTGTACAGAGCAGGTAGCTAATTGCTTTGTTGATGTCAGTAACAGCTCTTGTGAAACAACGATGGTTTGTCATGATCACAACATGCAGACGACAGCGGTCAAAAGGTATCCATAGAATGGGGTGTGCCAGGACCGGCCTCGAAGTCAGCGACAGGTGCGTAGATGGCCCAGGTGGGCAAGGTTGTCTAATCACCTGTCGCTCTGTATAAGCAGCAGCCGGGAGGGGAGATGTTGTTGGAGCTGGAGCAAGAGCGCGAGCGAAAGTGAGATAGAGAAACAAACCCTTGCTCGAAAGCAACCCACAGCCTTATTGAAAAATAAAACTGTGTTGTGAACCTGAACCGGGCTGTCATGTCGATGCTTGGTGATCCGAAGAACCCACTAGGGGGCAACTTCCGCAGTATCTAATGCTTAAACCAAAAATAAACACAAGGCGAGTGCCGCTAAGAAAAGGCATTGAAGCTTAGGAATGGCTATGCAAAACGAAACTAAAACTGAACTGGCTGCAAAGTACAGACGTTTGTAAACAAAACACAAAATACTGGACGACAGCAAAGACCTACAGTCCACAAAGTACATCCGTACATGACATGAAAATCAATGTCCACACAAAGAAGGATAGCAACAACTTGAATATATTAGATTGCAAAGACAAGGGATAGCGCTCAAAGGTAAGACACGAAACTGCAACAGGAAACAGCAAAAGCCACCAAAATGGGAGCGCAAGACAAGAACTATAGTAAAACACTACAGACAGGAAAACACCCAAAAAAGTCAAAATAAGTCACGGCGCGATGTGACAGGTCGTGACCTACTTTGAGACAAGTATAGTGATGCATGGTTGGTTATGGTTTCAAGTCATATCCAACAATTGTGACGATTACTTTTTACTGTCAACTGAATTTCGTTTTTTAAAGTTTTCTGCTGGTGCTGTGCCTTTTAGATTTTTACAATGAAAAAAATGTGCCCTGTCTTAAAAAAGGTTGAAAAACACTGGTGTGTGTGTGGGTGTTCTGGCAATGCTGACTTAATGGGGACATCGCTCTGTTTACACAGTCACCTTTAGGGGACCTCTGACGGTATGGGGACAAAAAACAGGTCCACTAAAGGGAAACCATTTTAAAATCCTACTGAAATTAGATTTTCTTATTTAAACGGGTATAGCAGGTCCATTCTATGTGTCATACTTGATCATTTCGCGATATTGCCATATTTTTGCTGAAAGAATTTAGTAGAGAACATCCACAATAAAGTTTGCAACTTTCGGTGTCAAGAGAAAAGCCCTGCCTCTACCGGAAGTCGCAGACGATGACGTCACATGTTGATGGCTCCTCACATATGCACATTGATTTTAATGGGAGCCTCCAACAAAAACAGCTATTCCGACCGAGAAACGACAATTTCCCCATTAATTTGAGCGAGGATGAAAGATTCGTGTTTGAGGATATTGATAGCGACGGACAAGAAAAAAAAAAGAAAAAACGTGATTGCAATCGCGTTGCATTGAGACGGATTCATATGTTTTTAGACACATTTACTAGGATAATTCTGGGAAATCCCTTATCTTTCTATTGTGTTGCTAGTGTTTTAGTGAGTTTAACAGTACCTGATAGTCGGAAGTGTACGTCCACGGCCGGGTGTTGACGCGCAATGTCTCGGGGAAATCGACGGCAGCAGAACGGGAGGCAGAAGCTCAGCTGTTATCCGGTAAGTGGCGACTTTTTAACCACAATTTTCTCACCGAAACCTGCTGGTTGACATGTAGTCCGGATCCATGTCCGCTCTGATCCATAGGAAAGTTTCACCTCCGTAAATTTTAAACAAGGAATCACCGTGTGTTTGTGTGGCTAAGGGCTAAAGCTTCCCAACTCTGTCTTTCTACTTTGACTTCTCCAACATTAATTGAACAAATTGCAAAAGATTCAACAACACAGATCTCCAAAATACTGTGTAATTATGCTGTTAAAGCAGACGACGTTTAGCTGTGTGTGTATGCAGCGCTCATATTCATAACAACCCGTGACGTCACACGTACACGTCGTCATTACGCGACGTTTTCAAGAAAAAAGTCCCGGGAAGTTTAAAATTGCAATTTAGTAAACTAAAAAGGCCGTATTGGCATGTGTTGCAATGTTAATATTTCATCATTGATATATAAACTATCAGACTGCGTGGTGGGTAGTAGTGGGTTTCAGTAGGCCTTTAAATGATAATCAGATCCATTCTGAAGATGCCTAAGTGATTTTTAAGCTTTGGCCCATAAAACATGTGTACTGGTTAGCTTGAGTGTGAGACATTTGCAGAGCAGCCCCCTCATCGGGCTGTAGCTGGTACTGCACTCACTGCTCTGCTCACACTTCTTCCGTGTATAGTTAATCACTTAATGTAATTTGAACTTTTTTTTTTAAATGGTCCTCAGTAGTCACCAACAAATTTGTGTGAATTATGCAAAATTATTTAAATTTGGTCCCCATGAACCACATTAACTCTTTTTCCCCAGGGTCCCCAGTAAGAATGATCAGCACATTACTTCATCAATCCAGAGATTTAAGGATGTGTTTGAGCTAACTGGCCAGTGGCCATTTTACCAATTTTTTTTTATGCCTCCACAACCTGTAGAAAGGGTGGTCCCTACAAGTGATGATCAAAAACTTGGTCCCCATTCCAAATGATAACCGGTATGTGTGTGTGTGTGTGTGTGTGTGTGTGTGTGTGTGTGTGTGTGTGTCCTCCCCCCACGCTTTGTGAATTTAATAAAAGCTACCATTGAGCAGCGCTTCATCTGTTTTGGGCCCTGATCTGCCTTATAGGCGTCATGTGACCACACACCTGTCAGGCGGCAGAATGTCGCCGCCTCTCACTGCTCGCTGTCAGAATGTTCCTGGCACGCCAAGCCGGTGTCAGTGCAAGAGCCGACTTGTACGAACTGGTGCTGCAGACGGTCCATGACGCCATGTTTCTATGCATTTCTATGCCATTCTCGTTGTGCTGACACAACGAGAATTAATGCTGAAAGGTACATACAGGTTTTGGAACAACATATGCTGCCATCTAAGCGCCGTCTTTTTCATGGACGCCCCTGCTTATTTCAGCAAGACAATGCCAAGCCACATTCAGCACGTGTTACAACAGCGTGGCTTTGTAAAAAAAAGAGCGCGGGGACGTTCCTGGCCCGACTGCAGTCCAGACCTGTCTTCCATCGAAAATGTGTGGCGCATTATGAAGCGTAAAATGCGACAGCAGAGACCCCGGACTGTTGAATAACTGAAGAATGGGAAACAATTCCACTTTCAAAGCTTCAACAATTAGTTTTCTCAGTTCCCAAACGTTTATTGAGTGTTGTTAAAAGAAAAGGTGATGTAGCACAGTAATGAACATGCCCTTTCCCAACTACTTTGGCACGGGTTGCAGCCATGAAATTCTAAGTTAATTAATATTTGCAAAAAAAAATTAAAGTTTATGAGTTTGAACATCAAATATCTTGTCTTTGTAGCGCAACCAATTGAATATGGGTTGAAAAGGATTTTGCAAATCATTGTAATCTGTTTGCATTTACATCTAACACAATTTCACAACTCATATGGAAACAGGGTTTGTATAATTTGTAAATATTACATATGTTGTATTTTATATTGCTGCTATGGTACATTTCTACTCTAACTTTTATTTTTTTTTCGCCCTCTTTTTGTGCCCTTGTGTGCATTACCCTTTGCATCCTTTGTAACTAAGCTACTGTGTGGAACAATTTCCCTTGAGGATCATTAAAGTTGGTCTAAGTCAAAGTCTAAGTCTAAACACCCAAAAATATGAACAGGAAATATATTCATAGAGATTAATTCTCGTTTTATACGGAGAAAACAACGCAAAATAAAGTCGACCCTTACTACATTGCGCTTCAAATATTGCAAAATTTACAGCATATTTTTAATATAGCAGATTTTACAGTATGTTTTATCTAAAATTTAGCAATTCTAAGCATTACAATATTTAAATATATTAAAAATATCAACACTACAATAGTATTGATTTCTTGATTGGACCAAACCAATCAGAGCACACTGTTCAGTATCGTGGCCACTCATTGGCTAAGCCACTATTGGAGGAAAAAACTGCAAAGGTGATTCAAGAGTGTTATTTTTTTTCTAAAGGGCTCTCACAATGTTGAATATGTATTTAGAAGGTAGTAACCTGTTTTTTTTATGCCCTAGCCATGAAAGTATTTGATTTGAAATGGATTTCTACTTCGCAAAAATGTATTTATCGCGGTAATGTCTGTAACCAATCAACAGCGAAAAACGAGGGATTACTGTACAAATAAAATTGATACAGAAATAACAAAATACAGAGGCCATTTCATCCCTGCAAGCCTGTTTCACAGGTTTCGCTGCTCTTCATGAAATCCCCTGAAGAGCAGTGAGACGGGCCTGTAGGGATTAAATAGCCCTTTTCTGACCTAACGTATATATATACATAAATATATATGTATATATATATATACATATATATATATATATATATATATATATATATATATATATATATATATATATATATATATATATATATAAACAGTGGGGCAAAAAACTATTTTGTCAGCCACCGATTGTGCAAGTTCTCCCACTTAAAATGATGACAGAGGTTTGTCATTTTCATCATAGGTACACTTCAACTGTGAGAGACAGAATGTGGAAAAAAAAAATACAGGAATTCACATTGTAGGAATTTTTAAGAATTTATTTGTAAATTATGGTGGAAAATACAGTAAGTATTTGGTCACTTCAAACAAGGAAGATTTCTGGCTCTCACAGACCTGTAACTTCTTCTTTAAGAAGCTCTTCTGTCCTCCACTCGTCACCTGTATTAATGGCACTTGTTTGAACTTGTTATCTGTATAAAAGACACCTGTCCACAGCCTCAAACAGTCAGACTCCAAACTCCACTATGGCCAAGACCAAAGAGCTTTCGAAGGACACCAGGAAAAGAATTGTAGACCTGCACCAGACTGGGAAGAGTGAATCTACAATAGGCAAGCAGCTTGGTGTGAAAAAATCAACTGCGGGACCAATTATCAGAAAATGGAAGACATACAAGACCACTGATAATCTCCCTCGATCTGGGGCTCCACGCAAGATCTCCTCCCGTGGGGTCAAAATAATCATGGGAACGGTGAGCAAAATTCCCAGAACCACACGGGGGGACCTGGTGAATGACCTGCAGATAGCTGGGACCAAAGTAACAAAAGTTACCATCAGTAACACACTACGCCGACAGGGAATCAAATCCTGCAGTGCCAGACGTGTCCCCCTGCTTAAGCCAGTGCATGTCCAGGCCCGTGTAAAGTTTGCCAGAGAGCACATGGGAGAATGTCATGTTGTCAGATGAAACCAAAATATAACTTTTTGGTATAAACTCAACTTGTCGTGTTTGGAGGAAGAAGAATACTGAGTTACATCCCAAGAACACCATACCTACTGTGAAGCATGGGGGTGGAAACCTCATGCGTTGCGGCTGTTTTTCTGCTAAGGGGACAGGACAATTGATCCGTGTTAAGGAAAGAATGAATGGGGCCATGTATCGTGAGATTTTGAGCCAAAACCTCCTTCCATCAGTGAGAGCTCTGAATGGTTGACCAAATACTTATTTTCCACCATAATTACAAATAAATTCTTTAAAATTCCGACAATGTGAATTCCTAGATTTTTTTTCACATTCTGTCTCTCACAGTTGAAGTGTACCTATGATGAAAATTACAGACCTCTGTCATCATTTTAAGTGGGAGAACTTGCACAATCGGTGGCTGAGTAAATACTTTTTTGTCCCACTGTGTATATATATATATATATATATATATATATATATATATATATATATATATATATATATATATATATATATATATATATATTTATATATACATATATATATATATATATATTTATGTATATATATATATATATATATATATATATTTTTTTTTTTTTTTTACTCACATTTGAATCAATACGGTACCAATTCTATACTGGTATTCAATGGTAGAAAATGTTGGTACTTTTATGGGTTTAAATGTGTTGATATTTTAATAGATTATTTTTTTTCACATTTTGAATTCAACACTGAGCTGTGCTGTTCAGTTATCTTGTTTTCATACATTTCCCAGTATCAAGTGTATGTACTCTACTGCACTGTATTAATAACACAGTAGACTTTGCATGCAGTTGCACATCCAAGACGTTAGATGGCAGTACTTTATAGACTACGGTGTGTCGCTGTCGTCAAGAGGTAGTCTTTGCCATTAAGTTGAATGTGCTAGTCTTTTATTTTGTTGAGCCCTACAATGTGTTTGTACTGTAAGTATTGCGTTTATTGCACAGTAGCTGTTTGATTGTCACCTGCATCTTAGCTCAAGTCAGCACACAGTAATATGCTAGTTTGGTAAAGTACCACATTCCCAGCCATCCCTTGTCATGCTAAATAAAAGGAGCAGTGTTTGGACACCTGATTCTGCGGAATGATAAGCGAGCATTGTTAGGCACAGTGTTAGACCCTTTGATAACTAAGACCATGTACAAGAACTTGGGCAATATTTGGCTGAAAAAAATGGTTGAAAAGAGAAACATACAAAAAGTGGGCTATACCATTAAATACAAAAGTTAATTACTGAGTTATTATTGTCTTATAAAGATTGCTTAGAGGTTAACTTATTCTTACACTTGTGTGATGCCTCACTGTGTAAATGGTTGAATTGTTGCTGCTTTGACTTTTTCCTTTCATGTCAGTAAAAATACATCTGACCACTTATCGTTTCTCCGCCATTTTTAAAGTTAACGGTGCGTACGGCCGAAGCCCACACACCATTCAGAGGTCCTTTTTGTCTGATTGTCTTGTAATATAATTTTCATGTTCATCATTCTTTTTTTTTTTTTAATCTGGTTGATTATATACAGGATGCCAGCTGGCGGGCAGATGGCGAGGCCTTTACTTTCTTTTTTTTATAGTGAAAAAAAAAACTCTCAAGGAAGTGAAGGAGGAAAGGCGGGAACAGCTGGAGACGAGGGGAGACAGGCACACACCTGGCACACGGTGGGCTGATGAAAAAATAAGGCTGTGAAAAATAACATGTTAACTCACGTGATTCATCCCAAAAAATATTGCAGATTAATCTTATAAATAGTTGTGTCTGTTTACCTTAGTCCCAGGTGGTTCTCTACCGCTTGTCCTTTTTGGGGTCGCAGGAGCCTATTATATGATCCACTATGGACTGGACTCTCACTATTATGTTGGATCCACTATGGACTGGACTCTCACACCATTATGTTATATCCAATATGGACTGGACTCTCACACCATTATGTTATATCCAATATGGACTGGACACTCACACTATTATGTTAGATCCACTATGGACTGGACTCTCACACTATTATGTTAGATCCACTATGGACTGGACTCTCACACTATTATGTTAGATCCACTGTGGACTGGACTCTCACACTGTTATGTTAGATCCACTATGGACTGGACTCTCACACTATTATGTTAGATCCACTATCGACTGGACTCTCACACTGTTATGTTAGATCCACTATGGAATGGACTCTCACACTATTATGTTAGATCTACTATGGACTGGACTCTCACACTATTATGTTAGATCCACTATGGACTGGACTCTCACTCTATTATGTTGGATCCACTATGGACTGGACTCTCACAATATTATGTTAGATCCACTATGGACTGGACTCTCACTCTATTATGAAAGATCCAATATGGACTGGACTCTCACTATTGTGTTAGATCCACTATGGACTGAACTCTTGCTATCACGTTAGATCCACGATGGACTGGACTCTCACACTATTATGTTAGATCCAATACGGACTGGACTCTCACACCATTATATAAGACCCACTCGATGTCCATTGCATCCGGTCTCCCCTAGAGGGTGGGTGGTTACCCACATTTGCGGTCCTCTCCAAGGTTTCTCATAGTCGTTCTCATCGATGTCCCACTGGGTTGTGAGTCTTTTTCCTTGCCCTGATGTGGGCGCTGAACCGCGGATGTCGTTGTGGCTTGTGCAGCCCATTGAGACACAAGGGATTTAGGGCTGTATAAATAAACATTGATTGATTGATTGATCTCAGCTTTGGAAACCTAAAAAGCAGTGGCTGGCCGTGCATTTCTCAGTGATGTCCTACGTAGTCTAACTTCAATAAATACCTCTCAAAATACAATCATTCATGTCACCACATGTCCACGGCTTGAAAAATACTATTCGGAAAAACAAATGCTCATTGCTGGGCATTGAATCAACTCAATTAGTCACTAGTGTACAAAACGGGCTATTTTTGCATCAGACGTGGTACTGTCAAAACAAAAATAATTGTAAAAAAAACATATTTAATGTGAAAAAATATATTTAAACTTACAATTTGTAACGGCCATCTGATGGCGTATAAGCCATTGGTACAGCTCATAGTTGGTTGATTTGAGTGAAAGTGGCAGGCAAACCATTCCATTTAAATATCCTTCTCGAAAATTAACTTGCAAATATATATCTGCCACTTATTAAACGTTTTGCCCTGCTTCTTTGTTGGTTAAAAAAGTGAGTACCGCTGATTTCTCTGCTGGCCGGGTATGGCTCCGGTGCCCATTTCTGCTTTCGTGAAAATCACAACTTGTGATTGGATACTTGGGAGTGACAAGTGACTATCCAATCACAGTCACGTTCAATGTAAGACTGCCTAGACTATCTGCCATTATGATGTCCTCAAATGACCGTAAGTGTTGATCCATACAAAGTATTTCAATTGTTGGAATCTGCGCTTTTGCAGATTCTGCTTGTTTGTTGTTAAAAAAGTGAGTACCGCTGATCTCTCCGCTGGCCGGGTATGGCTCCGGTGCCACTTTCTGCTTTCTTAAAAATCACAACTTGTGCTTGGATACCTGACAATGAGTATCCAATCACAGTCACGTTCAACGTAAGACTACCGAGATGGGCTACTCGTGATCTCATCTGTTAAATAAATGTCCACCGCTAATGTTGATTCCGTCACTATTCAGACAGACAACAAGCTAGCTAAATTATGATTGGATAAAAGCTCTAACTTAAAAACAGGCACACTGGAGTCTAATATGACATGAAGAGAACATGATGAATAATTTTATGTATTTATGGAAAGTCAATTAAAAATTTAATTAACTTTTATTAGTTAATGGTCTTGATTTATGTCAAAAAGGCTTCAAATGTCAAACCAAATAGGAAATTCAAACAGATGAACTCTTTAAGAGTGTTTTTCTTTTCGGTTTTGCGATCCGTGCTAATGACGGCAAAACATAACGATAACCGTAGGACTCAAATTGGGAAATTATTGTGACACAAGCGTCAGGTTTTTAACTTGAGAGTTCTAGGTTCGATCCCCGCTTCCACCATCCTAGTCACTGCTGTTGTGTCCTTGGGCAAGACACTTTACCCACCTGCTCCCAGTGCCACCCACACTGGTTTAAATGTAACTTAGATATTTAGTTTCACTATGTAAAGCGCTTTGAGTCACTAGAGAAAAGTGCTATATAATTTAAAAAAAAAGAAAAAAAAGTGACGACTCGTCATTTTATTTATCTTCCTATTCTACAAACCCCGTTTCCATATGAGTTGGGAAATTGTGTTGGATGTAAATATAAACGGAATACAATGATTTGCAAATCCTTTTCAACCCATATTCAATTGAATGCACTACAAAGAAAAAATATTTGATGTTCAAACTCATTAACTTTATTTATTTTTTTGCGAATAATAATTAACTTAGAATTTCATGGCGGGCTTCACGGTGGCAGAGGGGTTAGTGGGTCTGCCTCACAATACAAAGGTCCTGCAGTCCTGGGTTCAATTCCAGGCTGAGGATCTTTCTGTGTGGAGTTTGCATGTTCTCCCCGTGAATGCGTGGGTTCCCTCCGGGTACTCCGGCTTCCTCCCACTTCTAAAGTCATGCACCTGGGGATAGGTTGATTGGCAACACTAAATTGGCCCAAGTGTGTGAATGTGAGTGTGAATGTTGTCTGTCTATCTGTGTTGGCCCTGCGATGAGGTGGCGACTTGTCCAGGGTGTACCCCGCCTTCCGCCCGATTGTAGCTGAGATAGGCGCCAGCGCCCCCCGCGACCCCGAAAGCGAATAAGCGGTAGAAAATGGATGGATGGATGGAATTTCATGGCTGCAACACATGCCAAAGTAGTTGGGAAAGGGCATGTTCACCACTGTGTTACATCACCTTTTCTTTTAACAACACTCAGTAAACGTTTGGGAGCTGAGGAAACTAATTGTTGAAGTTTGGAATGTACAAATCTTTCCCGTTCATGTTTTATGTAGAGCTTCAGTCGTTCAACAGTCCAGGGTCTCTGCTGTCGTA
>NC_084616.1:45340014-45380014 GCF_033978795.1 Nerophis ophidion
CACGCGGTCGTGGTGCTGGGCGTGCTTGTACATGTGCGTGCGGCCGCAGAACTTGTAGCCGCAGTTCTCGCGCGTGCAGTGGTAGTGCGTCACCTTCAGGGAGAACTGGCAGCCCGAGTCCTTGCAGTTCTCGTACAGGTCGTAGCGGCGGAAGCCTTCCAGCATCATGCCCTCGTCCAGCATCTTGCGTGAGGACGCCGTCTTGCGCCGCTTGCCGAACGGAGACATGTCCTCGATGATCCAGAAGCGCTTCTTGGCTCCGGCGGCGGTGGGGATGGAGATGGTGTTTCCTGGAGAAAGCACATTAAAGTGTAATCAGTTGCTTCTCAAAGTGAAAGCCACAAACTCCATAATCACGCAGCGAGATGTTCCTGTTAATGTCCAACCTTACTCAGCCAGGAGTGCTTCACAGCTGAGTAAGCACGCACGGCCACAAAGTCCTGCTCCTAATTCCCATAATGACTCAAAGAGGAGGCAAAGTGAAAGATTGACTTTGGAACATGACACTTTTACGCCGTGTCTCCTGCCTCCAAACAGAGACAAAGATGCGGGTCTTGACCGACCGTCTTATCCGCGCCCTACTTTACGAGCGGGGCATCCACCTCGGAGTCGCCGCTAATGATGTGATCCCCTATTGCATGATGGGAAACAGTGGGCCTCCATAAAACTTGAGGCGTGATTCGAATAACTGGCTTGTTAATGGATGATGACGATGGTCTGTTTTTTTAAGCACTAAAAGAACGCCTAACACTCTAGAGTTGCAACTATTAATCGATTAGGAAAAAAAAGCTTTGATTTATATTCTGTTGCTTCGATTAATCGTTTCATGAGTATAACTAACAACATATGATAGTTGGAACTTTTAATACACAGATATAATTTCCGCAAGGCCTCTGCAATAGCATCTACTCTCTAAAACAATTAAAAGATAAAAAAAAAAAGCTTTAATTTATATTTTGTTGCTTCGATTAATCGTTTCATGAGTATAACTAATATCTATCTATCTATCTATCCATCTATCCATCTATATATATACATATATATATATATATATATATATATATATATATATATATATATATATATATATATATATATATACAATTTGTCCTGTCCAGCCACTTACACAAATCATATTGTTGACGTAGATGCCCATATTTTCCGTACAGATTTACTTTATAAAAAATAAGGGTTGGATACTATCTTCTTGCCTTATTTTTATTTTGACTTCATCAAATGTTTTGAATTTTTTTTTTTTTTTTTTTTAAGTAATATAGAAATTTATCAGAGCTGTTTATCATGGGACTGGCACTCGATGTTGTTAAAAAAGCATTGATTTTGAAACGAGAATCGATTCTGAATCAAATTATTACCCTCCGAGAAATTAATCGAATCGTGAGGTGCCCAAATATTCACTCCCTGTATGTAATGGCTAGATGTCCCAATACTTTAGTCCAAGCCATCCATGCTGTACTATAGACAAGAGTGAGTTGATCTTGCTGGAAAAGCCTATTCATGATGTGGTCTTTGCATGAAAGTACATAGAAATGTTAACAGCACAGGACTCAATCGAGATTGACAGCTGCAGTGTTTGGGGATGTAAGTACCTGCAGCATCCTGCACTATAGGGACGTCATTTTTAACCGGAGACGGAGTGGCAATGATGGGGCTGAAAGCTGGTGTGTTGGTTGGCATGACAACACTCCGAGTGGCTCCCAGAGAGGTGCTGAGCAGAGAGTATGACAGACAGGATGGAGCGAGGAGGTAAGGGAGCGAGGGCAGGGGATGTCGGAGGAGAGCGGGAGATAAGGATGAGGCCTGGGCCTGGAGGCCGGCCTGAGGAACGGAAAGAGGAGGAGGTGGAAGCTGCGGTGGAGGAGGAGGAGGAGCTGGAGGAGGTGAGGAAGGAGGTGCGTTTTGAGGAGTGTCAGCAGGGGTGGTGGGAGCAGAGTTGGTGGAGGGGTAGCCTTGTCCTGGAAAGACAGGGTGAGTAAAGAGGGTGAAGGGAGGACAGGAGGAAGGGGAGGAAACGCACACACACACACACACACACATAGAGGGATGGGGGGTAAAAAGGGAAGACAAAGATAAGAGAATGAAACAAAATGAGACCTATTGAAGACAAGTAAGGCAGAAAAACAATGATGATAGAGAAAGCACCCCACAGAGAATTGTGAACTTGTTTGACTAAAAGTGTAGAAAAAGTGGCCAAAAAGTCACAATGCCAAACATTTTTCTTTATGCTTCATGATGATGACCAAGCAGAAATTATCCGTAACTCAACACTGTTGCCATGGCGGTGATTCTATGTTATGATATCATGCTGGTGATAAGGAGTGTGGCATGACAATGCATGTTTCCATGCGTCTCACCTGCTGGGGAGCCCTCGTTGCCCAGGGGGGTGCTGGTGCAGCTGCGGTCCTGGTTGGAGGACTCGGATGAGATCCCCAAAGGGCTTCCCCCGCCTCCCATGTAGTCCACGTAATCATCTGCATCGTCTAAGGTGGCGGAGGAGTAGCTGGAAGTGATGTCAGAGTGGGCTCCCATGGGCCCCGGCATCATGCCGTGCATCTCATCTGTCCTCTGGCCGAGTGGCATCACCTGCAAGGACGGCATTTTTACCACGGTACTTAAAGGCCTACTGAAACCCACTACTACCCACCACGCAGTCTGATAGTTTATATATCAATGATGAAATATGAACATTGCAACACATGCCAATACGGCCTTTTTAGTTTACTAAATTACAATTTTAAATTTCCCTGGGACTTTTTTCTCGAAAACGTCATGTAATGATGACGTGTACGCAAGACGTCACGGGTTTTTAGGAAGTATGAGCGCTGCACACACACACAGCTAAAAGTCGTCTGCTTTAACGGCATAATTATACGGTATTTTGGAAATCCGTGTTGCTGAATCTTTTGCAATTTGTTCAATTAATATTGGAGAAGTCACAGTAGAAAGATGGAGTTGGGAAGCTCTAGCCTTCAGCCACACAAACACATGGTGATTCCTTGTTTAAAATTCCTGGAGGTGAAACATTCCTATGGATCAGAGCGCGGTCAAACAGACATGAATCAAGACGGAAGTGTCAACCAGCTGGTTTCGGTGATAAAATTGTGGTTAAAAAGTCTGTTCTTACCGGAGAAAAGCTGAGCTTGCGCCGTCCATAAAGCTGCCGTAGACTCTCCTGAGACACTGCGCGTCAGCACACTCGTGGAGACACCCTTCCGACTATCAAGTACTATTTAACTCACTAAAAGGTAAGGGATTTCCCAGAATTAACCTAGTAAATGTGTTTAAAAACATCGGAATCCGTCCCAATGCAATCGCGTTTTTTTTTTTTTTCTAGCCCGTCGCTATCAATATCCTCAAACACGAATCTTTCATCATCGCTCAAATTAATGGGAAATTGTCGTTTTCTCGGTCGTAATAGCAATTTTTGTTGGAGGCTCCCATTAAAATCAATGTGAATATGTGAGGAGCCATCAACATGTGACGTTATCGTCTGCGACTTCCGGTAGAGGCAGGGCTTTTCTGTTGACACCGAAAGTTGCAAACTTTATCGTAGATGTTCTCTACTAAATCCTTTCAGCAAAAATATGGCAATATCGTGAAATGATCAAGTATGACACATAGAATGGACCTGCTATCCCCGTTTAAATAAGAAAATCTAATTTCAGTAGGACTTTAATGCAGGTGTTGCCTTTTGTCGCACGGTCAAATATTTCTTCATGCTGCACAGGTGTTTGTGCCGTTAGGTGAGGAGAAGAAGATACAAAACCAGAAAAGACTCAATTAAATCACAGGTGCTCATATTCAAGGCCCGGGGGCCAAACGTGGGCAGCGTCATCATTTTATGAGGCCCATAAAAGCTTGGAAATAACATGTCAATAAAGCACTTCATCTTTCTCACTAAACTTATTCTTTCATTCAATTTTGACAGAAAAACTGCATGTAGTGCATGCAACTGCACGTCTTAAAAACTTTAATATTATCTAGAAATGCAAAAAACCTCACACTATCATATATTCCAAACATCTTGGGGATAATTAGATATCTGCTTGTCATCCTGACTTATGATTTCAAATTAAGTTATTCATCAATTTGTATATATTTAGTTTGTTATAATGTTATGAGGTTATTATACATTAATATTTATACTTTTGCACTGTTAGTAAGAGCGATGTGGCCCTCAATGAGGGAGCCACAGACACACTCAAATATCATGAGTGTTTTTGGTCTGTTCTGTGTGGAGCTGTCACTTATGAGATAAAAATAATAACAATTATAAAAAAATACCCTTATTCTAATTTATAATCTGCATACACGGCTTACCTGTAAACTAGCAAAACATTTTTTTATTTACGTTTTTTTTTACATTTATTAATAAATAAAATCTATTTTCTAACACATGATTTACAATTGTACTTTTTTCCATTTTGTATCATTTTGATGTATTTGTTCATGTTTGTCATTTCTTTTAATCTAATTTTCTACATATTATATATCTAGATATTTGAAAAAAAACTAACTTAAAAACTGTATAAATTGGAAAAACTTTTAATTCAAAGTAAACAATTATGAACACTTTAGACACCTCTTAAATGTATATACTGCACATATTGTTTTAGTTGCGCAACACTGAAATCCTTTTGGGACGGAGTACACTCAGATACGTTCAAAGTACTTACAAGTGAGATTAATGAATACGGACGGAGGATCATTTTTGGCTGAGGTGCTTTTTACGGCTCCTAGAAAAAAAGCTATCACAAGATCACTGATAAAAAACTCCAACCTCCTATTTGGAATCGGTGGCACATTATGAAGGAAATATGGACAATGGAACACATGACTCATGAACGGCATTACATTTGAGTGAAAGATTGGTTAAAGAAAAGATTGCTGAAGTGGATGATTCATTTCGAAAAAAAAAAATACTGTATATGTTAATCATGGAAGCACCTTTGTGATGATACCACTGAAAAAAAAAATAGAATGTTTTCACAACCCTATTTTGCTGTTTGTTTATTATTTTTATTTGTTGTTGTTGTTGGTTTTTTACACAATACAATTGTGGTTATTTATTTCTCATAAGGTTTGCACTAATTTAACTAAGATATTTATGCTTTTATCACATACTATGAATCAGGGGTGTCAAACGTACAGCCTGAGGGCCGGATCAAGCCCGCCAACAGGTTTTGTCCGGCCCACGGGAGGAGTTTGCTAAGTATAAAAATGAACCTGAAATGTTTGAATGACAGAAACAGCTGTTCTAAATGTGTCCACTGCATGTCGCAGTGGCAATTTTTTTATATCTTTGCAGATGATGCTAAATATGTACAAAATAAACCACATGTTAGTACATCAGTCGAGGAAAATTATCAAACTATATAAATAACATCCGATAATTTGATTTTGATATCATTTTTTTTATATAAATTGAAAATTAACATCAAGGAGTTGACTGATTAACATTATCACATAATAAATGGGTTATAAATGGGTTGTACTTGTATAGCGCTTTTCTACCTTCAAGGTACTCAAAGCGCTTTGACACTACAATAATAATAATATAATGTAATCAGAAAGTATAAATAACGACAAATAAAGATAGAATACCATTAACCGCAACATGTAAGTGTGAAAAAACCCCAACTTCATTATGATTTGTACAATTTCAAAATGTGTTTGTTCTATTTAAAAAAATATATATATATACAAACCTGAAATTGTCTTTATTTTTAAGTTATCGTGCTGTGATTATACCAGTCTGGCCCACTTGGGAGTAAATTTTTCTCCATGTGGCTCCAGATCTAAAATGAGTTTGACACCTCTGCTCTAAATATTCCAATAAAAAAAAAAAAGTAAAATAAAAAGTAAAAAAAAAAAAAATTATACATATATATATATATATATATATATATATATATATATATATATAATATTTTTTTTTTTTTACTTTTTATTTTACTTATTTTATATATATATATATATATATGTATATATGTATATATATATATATATATATATATATATATATATATATATATATATATATATATATATAATTAGTTATCCATCCATCCATTTTCTACCGCTTATTCCCTTTTGGGGTCGCGGGGGGTGCTGGCGCCTATCTCAGCTACAATCGGGCGGAAGGCGGGGTACACCCTTTGTAGTTCTGTCTCTCTCTTAAGGTTTGCACTATTTCAACAGACATCTTCATATTTCTATTACGTCTTTGTGTATTATGTATATTTGAATATTTGTTCCCTCTGATATATCCAATAAAAACTGTAAAATTATGTATTTATTCATGTGTCATGTTCTAATGATGGTCTTCATTATTTACCCCTTCCCCCCAGATTGTAAATAATGTAAATAATTCAATGTATATACTTTGATGATTGACTTGTGTATTGACTGCATTATGCTGATAGTATATATTTGTACCGTGAATTGATTAACGTGGACCCCGACTTAAATAAGTTAAAAAAGTTATTGGGGGGTTACCATTTAGTGGTCAATTGCACGGAATATGTACTGTACTGTGCAATCTACTAATAAAAGTTTTAATCAATCAATCAAACAAAAACCTCCGTTCTGAAAGCATGTTAGCACAAAGCAGCGAATTAGGAGTAAAAACTAGTTTTGAACACTTATTTTCAACACATAAAAACGCCTATTAAAGAGTGTCTGTGAGGCACTTGGCACTTGATGCACTTCACATATTTTTGCGTAATTACCACCTCGTGAAAGTCACATTGTGTCTCATTCTACCTGGGACGGGACTCGATCAAAATTCTTGCCGAGCATCCGCCTCATGTGTTTGCGTGCGTGCGAGGTCATCTGGTGCTTGAGCAGGAAGGAGAACTGGCAGCCCTCGCGGATGCAGTGAAAGTGGCTGTTGACTTGGTTATATTTACAACCTGGCAATACACACAAAAACAACAGCAGTCGTAAACATGTTCCAAAGAGTATTGTGCTAAAAGGCCAAATATTACGAGTGTGACACGGGTCCCTTTGATTAGATCAGGCAAAGTGCAATATTTGTACTTTTTTTTTTTTTTAATACCATGATAAAGCTGTGACACGTAGGAGGAATATTAGATCACCGGAGTGTCACACTGAGCAAGTCAGGGCTTCTATGCACTAAACCTGTGGAGCTCTTTTATTACACTGACATGCTTTATTCAATTAGACATAAATAAATTCTCATTTTGGGTGGGCCAATAATGCACACACACACGCCCCTGCGAGCCAAAGTAAATACACAATTATTGCCGTATTAAATTCATTTTTCCAAGTGTCTCCATTGTTGTTTGCGCTTTTGTTCCCTTTCCTGAACCGCAGCCTGCGACATCTTCCGCTCTTTCCCCCTGTTTTTAGGCCCTAATTGCTTTATGAATTCAAATTAAATGAATGTTCCATTTTGTGCCGCTTAATCAAATACTCTTATATAAAAGGCAGGCAGGAATAATTGAGTAACATGCTGGGCAGGTGCTAGCATGTCAGTAACCATGGCACCCGGGTTTGAGGGCAGCGTACGCGTGTGTCACCAAACAGCGCACACACGCACACACACAGTGTTTTAAAAGTTGAGCAAATAACAGCAAACCCCCCCCCCCCCCATGCCTTTTGTGACATAGAAGCCAGGTAACATCATCAGTTTAATGCGGCTGCCATGGATACTGGCAAGCCATCAATTCTTTATGACGGGAGTGTTAGCCATGTTAATCCTCTCTGTTCCCCTCCAACACACCCCAGCTCAAACAATACACTTGGCAGATCAGGCTGGGGACAAAAAACAGCTGTTTAGGGCTTGTTTTTGTTTGCTTTGTCTCGGCGTGGTGAAAAGCTTGTGTAACTGCGGGGAGGAAAAAAAAAAAAAAAGAAAAGTACGACAAAACAGATCACTTTTAATTCATTTGTGCGCGATGGCAGCGGCGGCTGTGAGGCGCAGCTTCCCAGCACAAACAGGCTAAACCAGACAAGCCGGTTAATTAACAAACACAAACCTAATTGCTCATTTCTGACAGGGGCAAAAAAAAAAAAAAAGGAAGAGGAAAACAACGCCGGATGCCCACTGATGTTATTGCTGCTACAGTTGGACCACCTCGGGGAGCTGAGGTGTCTTTGTGAGGAAGACAAATAAAGCGGAGAAGACCCTCCTTGTTGTAGAAACACTTCCCTGACATCGTTGACGATTGGACACGCCAAGCAGAAAAGCAAGGCCGAGTCATTCGGAATTTGGTTCACTTTTTCAGGAAAAAAACATTTTTATCATGCATATTGTGCAGCGTATCGAGCATCACGGGACACATTATCTGCCGGGTTTTGCATTTTCTTCAGCTTGTCAGAAGAGAAGTTACATTAAAGATCACCTATGATGATTTCTTGTCTTTTCCGACTTAAAGACGCTGCAAAGTTGGATACTCATACTCGTGTTAATTATTGTGCAGACATATGGGGAAATACACATCACAGCAACATAATGCTTTTATTTCTTTTACAGAAAAGAGCAATTTGTATTATTTTTAAAGTAAAGATATAGAGACCATGGAAATCCACTCTAAATTAGTCCAGGATTAGAGATGTCTGATAATGGCTTTTTTGACGATATATTCCGATATTGTCCAACTCTAAATTACCAATTCCGATATCAACCAATACCGGTATATACAGTGGGTCAAAAAAGTATTTAGTCAGCCACCGATTGTGCAAGTTCTCCCACTTAAAATGATGACAGAGGTCTGTAATTTTCATCATAGGTACACACATATATCGATGCCAACATTTGCACACTGTTAAGCTTACGAATATTACCCGGCCCGATCGGTTTGGAAAGTTCCGCAACCCAGCCCATGCACCCTGCCCCCCCCAACAAGTTTGAAAACAAACAAAAAAAGATCCTTTTATCAACAGAACGTCAACAATGCAAAAATATCATCCATTTTTAAAATAATTTTGTTCATGAACAGATCTCCTATGCACGTCTGTGCGAGTGAAACAGAGGCCAGTAGAGATGTCTGATAATGGCTTTTTTGCCAGTATTCCGATATTGTTCAACTTTTAATTACCGATTCCGATATCAACCGATACCGATATACAGTGGGGCAAAAAAGTATTTAGTCAGCCACCGATTGTGCAAGTTCTCCCACTTAGAATGATGACAGAGGTCTGTAATTTTCATCATAGGTACACTTCAACTGTGAGAGACAGAATGTGAAAAAAAATCCAGGAATTCACATTGTAAGAATTTTAAAGTATTTATTTGTAAATTATGTTGGAAAATAAGTAAGGGATTGCTTTGGGGCTGTTTTTCTCCTAAGGGGACAGGACGATTAATCCGTGTTAAGGAAAGAATGAATGGGGCCATGTATCGTGAGATTTTGAGCCAAAACTTCCTTCCATCAGTGAGAGCTTTGAATGGTTGACCAAATACTTATTTTCCACTGCTCACATAATATCCACGACTTTTCACACACACAAGAGAATGCAAATCATACTTGGTCAACAGCCATACAGGTCACACGGAAGGTGGCCGTATAAACAACTGTAACACTGTTACAAATATGCGCCACACTGTGAACCCACACCAAACAAGAATGACAAACACATTTCGGGAGAACATCCGCACCGTAACACAACACAAACACAACAGAACAAATACCCAGAACACCTTGCAGCACTAACTCTTCCGGGATGCTACAAAATACACCCATGCTTCCCCCTACCTTCCTTCACCTAAAAAAAAACCCCGCCCATCTTAACTTCCTCATGCTCTCTCAGGGAGAGCATGTCCCAAATTCCAAGCTGCCGTTTTGGGGCATGTTAAAAAAACAAAATGCACTTTGTGACTTCAATAATAAATATGGCAGTGCCATGTTGGGACTTTTTTCCATAACTTGGGTTGATTTATTTTGGAAAACCTTGTTACATTGTTTAATGCAGTGCTTCTCAAACTTTTTTTGTCATCCCCCACTTTGGACAAGGGGGAGTTTTCAAGCCCCACCTGCCCCCATCGCCACAACAGAACGCTAATGCCAAGCTTAACATTTTCAAATTTATTGAACATCAAGTAACATTCAAGTCAGGGTTTCCCACACATTCATTTATTTGTGGGGGCTCGCCACGAAAGAATTACGGCCGCCACAAATAAAAAATAAAAACATTTTTCGGCTTTTGACTCGCTTGACCGCTCATAAAAGCAGTGGGACTCTGTCTGTGAATGGAGCTTGTAGTTACATATTATATAAATATGTAAATATGATATAAATATGTATATAAATATGTACATAAAGTGTTGTAATTATATTCCAACTCCGCGTTCTTCTTGGTCATTGCCGCCGCAAGAATATAATAATAAAAAAATGTTTTTAAGTGAAATTCCCTACGGTTCCTCGCGCCCCACCTGTCATGTCTCTATTCCCCACAGGTGGGGCCCACCCCACACTTTGAGAAACGCTGGTTTAATGCATCCAGCGGGGCATCACAACAAAATTATGCATAATAATGTGTTAAATCCACCACTGTATATATCGTATCAGTTGATATCGTAATCGGTAAACAAGAGTTAGACAATATCGGAATATCGGATATCGGCAAAAAAGCCATTATCGGAAATCTGTAGTTAAAATATATCGAGATATACTTTTTTGTCCATATTGCATGAGGTGCTTTTGCGACACAAGGCGCCTTCACATCACGCCCTAATTAGTCGTCATTGTTGGAGATACTTTCTTACCCAGCCGTCCGCACTCCTCCCGCTTAGTGAAGTATTTAAAGCCGTTGGCGGCGCGGCGCTCGGCCTTCTCGTGCTTCTTGACGTGCCACGGCAGCTTGGTGGTGATGTTGGTGACGAAGTAGCAGCCGGGCCGCAGACAGTGATAGTGGCCCCGCATTCGGAACTCGCAGTGCTGCAAGGAGGACACCAACAAGACGTTCCATCGACGTTGTTGACAGACAAAATACGAGATGATGAAAGAAATGAGGATGATGTCATCTAATATGCACCTCCCAGTCCCTGCACTGCAAAAACTGGAATCTAAGTAAGATTAAATATCTCAAATAAGGGTGATATTTGCCCTTTTTCTGTCTGATAAGATAATTCTTCTCACTAAGCAGATTTTATGTTAGTGTTTTACTTGTTTTAAGGGTTTCGGTCCTAAATGATCTCATTAAGATATTACAGCTTGTTGCTGAGATGTTATGACCTATATCAGTGGTTCTGAAATCGGGGTAGACGTACCCCTGGGGGCACTTGAAGGTATGCCAAGTGGTACGTGAGATTTTTTTTAAATATTCTAAAAAATAGCAACAATTCAAATATCCTTTATAAATATATTTGTTGAAACTTACTTCAACAAAATATGAATGTAAGTTCGAAAACTGTGAAAAGAAATGCAACAATGCAATATTCAGTGTTGACAGCTAGATTTTTTGTGGACATGTTCCATAAATATTGATGGTAAATATTTATTCTTTTGTGAAGAAATTTTTAGAGTTAAGTTCATGAATCCAGTGGATCTCTATTACAATCCCCAAAGAGGGCACTTTAAGTCAATTACTTCTATGTGTAGAAAACTTTATTTATAATTGAATCACTTGTTTATTTTTCAACAAGTTTTTAGTTATTTTTATATCTTGTTTTCCAAACAGGTCAAGAAAGACCACTACAAATGAGCAATATTTTGCACTGTTGTACGATTTAATAAATCAGAAACTGATGACATAGTGCTGTATTTTACTTCTTTATCTCTTTTTTTCAACCAAAAATGCTTTTCTCTGATTAGGGGGTACTTGAATAAAAAAAATGTTCACAGGAGGTACATCACTGAAAAAAGGTTGAGAACCACTGACCTATATTGAGTAAAACATGCTTGAAACTAGAATGTCAACTGTAACAAAGCTGTGTCATCAACACTCAAAAGTATAAAACAATCTTTTTTAAAGTAATAATTTATTACTTCAAGCATTAAAAAAAAACAAACATGATGCCGAGCACACATCATTATGTCTAGATAATGGCACTAGCATTTACTTAATTTATGAATTTTTTGTCAACATATTGAGCAAAAATGTATCTTTTTTTTCACCAAGTGTGGTTGTTATTAGTGAGAATATACTTATTTTAAGGTATTTTTGGGTTCATTCAGGTTAGCTAATTTGACTTGTTTTGGAAAGTCTCAACAAGCCAAATTTTCTTGTTGTATTGGCAGATAATTTTGCTTAGTTCAAATAAAATACCCCTAAATTTGGTATTTTTTTCTTCTTGTTTTCTGAATACTGACTTTTTGCAGTGTAGGGGACCGATTTGTGCAGTGTCTGTGATGTATTAACCAGTCCTCTTTCTCTAACATTGATAATGATGACCCCCAGGGTCATGCCCACCATCTAAGTTTTCTTGTTATTAGTGAGAATATTCTTATTTTAAGGTATTTTTGGGTTCATTGAGGTTAGCTAATTTTACTTGTTTTGGAAAGTCTCAACAAGCCAAATTTTCTTGTTGTATTGGCAGATAATTTTGCCTAGTTAGAATAAAATACCCCTAAATTTGGTATTTTTTTCTTCTTGTTTTTGAACACTGACTTTTTGCAGTGTAGGGGGCCGATTTGTGCAGTATTTGTGATGTATTAACCAGTCCTCTCTCTAATATTGATAATGATGACCCCCAGGGTCATGCCCACCATCTAAGAAAAGGCCATTGTGTTTCCAAGCCCCCCCCTCTCGAACATGTCTGCACACCACCATCTGTTGGTGAGTGCCACATCCCAAAGGACTGAGCCAAATAAGATTTGCTGAGTTCAGGAGATGGAGGCCAAAGGGAGGAGGGATGGAGGACAGAGAGGCGCTGAGAACGGGGGTGATTTTCGACACATTAATGAATTCATTTAAACGCTTTTCCAAATATGGGCTCATGAGAGCAGGCAGCGGGCTGCCTTTTAGGTTTCATTTGCCCAGCATTCCCCTGATTTTTGCCCTATTGCAGACAGCCTTGTTTACCGAGCCAGTGACAATGATTTATTGGGTAATATCAGCTAAATTGGCCTTTTCTGAGAGGAGAATGCAGCAGTCAAAATGACATTATTGACATATAAACAGGCATTACTGGGGTGACTAGACTGCCTTTTTCGGCAGAGATGGAAGACGCTAAGCAGCGTTTGTGAAAGCCTTGAGTCAAATCACCTCAAATGGTGCTGTAATAGGCAGCATGTTTCACGCTCGGTAGGAGAGGGGCTCAGTGACAGCAGGTATCACGGCGGTGCACTCACCTGGTTGGGACACAGACACTGCAGGGAGTAGTAAGAGAACTGGTCCCGGACGTTGACCAGGTTGTTGTTGGGGTTGATGTGGTCCAAGCAGTGGGACTCGGCCTTGCCAGAGGTCTTGCACACGTACTTGCAATTTCCAAACAAACAGTGGAAGTGGAACTTGTTGGAGTATTTACAGTCCGTTGCCAGACACGGATCACTGGATGAATGAAACATACAGAGAGGAGTTAGGAAAAACAATCCATTTGAATTTGTGGGAAATAGATCTCCTGATAATTAAGTAGGATTTTGCACAACCTTATATTCACTTTGCACGTTAATATTTGATGTTCAAACTCATAAACTTTATTTTTCTTTGCAAATAATAATTAACTTAGAATTTCATGGCTGCAACATGTGACAAAGTAGTTGGGAAAGGGTGGTGTTCAACTCTGTGTTACATCACATTTTCTTTTAACAACACTCAATAAATGTTTGGAAACTGATTGTTGAAGCTTTGAAAGTGGAAGTCTTTCCCATTTTTGTTTTATGTAGAGCTTCAGTCGTTCAACAGCTGTCGTATTTTATGCTTTATAATGCGCCACACATTTTTGATGGGGGACAGGTCTGGACTGCAGGCGGGCCAGGAAAGTACCCGCACTCTTTTACTACGAAACCACGCTGTTGTAACTCATGGCTTGGCATTGTGTTGCTGAAATAGGCAGGGGCTTACCATAACAAAGTGGAGACATAAACTCTGTTATCAAACTAATACATGAAAAAAAAGGTGATATCCACATATTTAGAAATATTATTGTAGGCACATTTATGGTAAAATATATATTTTTTAATAATTAAACCAGTTGCTGCATGACAAGTGATTGGAAAGCAAAGGTGGCATACTATATTAGCTAAATAACTAGCATAAAATGTTAGCATGCTGGTATAAGCGATGTTAGCATACTTCTAAAAAGGGGGCATGTATCAAAATCAAGGAATTTATGCTTAAAAAAACACATTTAGCTAAAAAGCTAGCATAAAACATTAGCATGGTAACGTCGGCATGCTAGCACGTGACCGGAGAAGATATTTGTAGGTGTAAACAAACAAAATTATATAAAAGGCCAGAATAAAATGTTAGCGTGCTAAGATTGGCATGCTAATATGAAAACCGTTCGGTATCAAAATTCATGATTTTTAGGTTTAAACAAACAAAGTTAGCATGATAACATTAAACAAGTTAGCATACTTTTAAGATGGCACAAAGTATTAAAAATGCACTGTTTTTAGGTGTAAAAACACAAAATTAGCTAAGAAGTTAGCATAAAATGTTAATGAGTTTTAGGTTTAAACAAACAAGTTAGTAAAAAAGCTAGCACAAAACGTTAACATGATGACATTAAACAAGTTAGCATACTTTTCAATGGCGCAAAGTATTAAAAATGAGCTTTTTTTAGGTGTAAACGCAAAATTAGTTAGCATAAAATGGTAGTATGCTAACATTAGCATGCTAACATAAAAGCACATTTCCAGGATGGCCCTCTCACGCCAAATTTCTTCCCCCCTACAAAAACCTTCCCCCCGGAAGACATTTGGCGTGACAGCCCCTCTAATGCCTGAAGCACCCCAATGAGGGCGTGATAATACCAAGTTATATGACTCTTAACAGTTACAGCTGCAAAATTAGCGAAAAAAAACAGCTTGAAAAATTAGCATGCTGGAATGCTAATATTTGTTCCTCACCGTTATTTTTCACCAATGACAATCAGCCAATTATAATGCTTTTAAAACAGGCAGCTGTGTGGGCTTCTTTAAGCAAGTTATATGACTCTTAAGGGTTACAGCTGCAAAATTGGCGAAACAAAAATAGCTTTAAGAGTTAGCATGCTGGAATGATAATATTTTTTCTTCACCGTTATTTTTCACCAATGACAATCAGCTAATTGTAATGCTTTTAAAACAGGCAGCAGTACGGGCTGCTTTAAGGTCCTTCCACCCTCGTCGGGGTCCTTCAGCCATTAGAGGGGCTGTCACGCCAAAGTTTTTGTAAGGAGGAAGAAATTTGGCGTGACAGCCCCAAGTATCAAAAATCATGATTTCTAGGTTTAAACATACAAAACTAGTTAAAAAGCTTGCATGCGATCTGTTAATGCTTCACTTTCTGTACATTCCCTCCTAAAAAAGTGTTGCGTATGGTCAACAAAGGTATGCCATACTTCTCCTGGAACTGCAGAAAACCAGGCTTGACTTGAGGCTTAGAATTCTCCAGCGAAGTGGTGGCCAAAGGGGAGTTGGCTGGCAGGTTGGGCATGGAGGCCGGCATCTGGGGGATGCTGCCAGTCAGCTGCTTCCAGGCCAGAAGGGAGGGCGGAGGGGAGCTGTATCCTCCGGAGGGTGGCAGGTGAGCCAGGTCCATGGAGGGGTTGTTGGCCAAGGAGACGGGCGCGGCTGGACGCGGAGGACCTCCCTCGCCGGACAACTTGCCCTCGCCGAACAGAGGCTCCGACTTCACTTTCAGAGTGGCTCTGAGGTGAAAGCTACAAACAAGACGGGAGCTTGTTTTAGTCTGATCAATGGCGGTGGGGATACTTCTTTGGAAAACGCTGTGGAACCTACTTAGCGTGCTTTATGGCTCCGTCCACTGTGCTGAACAGAGCGCCGCAGTCTTCCACCAGACAGTGGAAGTGCACTTTCTGCAGGAAGTCACACTGAGCCTCGCAGAAGTCATCTGTGTCAAATCTTAACATAGACACAGAGGAAACGTTGTGAGGTCGCGAGTATCTCCAACCGATAAAACAACCAATGTCATGTGTCAAATAATTTCAAATTCACGTCAGACTAGATTCGCTTAAAGCGTTTCTGGGGCTTTCCGAGGAGTGCAGTAGTTTTTGTACACAGGACATTCAGACATTTGCAGTATATTGGCGTTATACCGGGTGTCCTAACTTTTTCCATTAGAGCAGGAGTCCCCAAACTATTCGGTCCGCAGGAAGTCCCAAGTTAAAAAAAAAAAAAAAAAAAAAAGTATATATATATATATATATATATATATATATATATATATATATATATATATATTTTTTAAATCAGTTCTTTCTAATCCATTTTCTACCACTTGTTACTCTCGGTGTCTCCTAGCCGCTCAGGCAAATCACATGGTCTAAAAATTTATTTTCCCATCGATAATGTGACATCATCGCGCTCGGAATATACATACCGTATTTCCTTGAATTGCCGCAGGGCATATAGTATGCGACTGCCTTGAATTACTGCCGGGTCAAACTCGCTTCGCAAATTAATTAGCGCATGCTTAGTATTACTGCCTGGTCAAACTCATGTCGTCACGAGTGACACTTCCCCTGTCATCATTGTCAAAATGGAGGAGGCTGATTTCAATACCGGTAATTTGGAAATTGCATAAAGGGAAGAAGATTAAGAGCTATTCAGTAGGGTTTAAGGTCCAAGCTTACATCACACTAAATTTTTTACTGCATGCCTTTGGTAAGTGCCGGAGTGAGAAGAGGTTTTAAAAGAATTAGCGCATGCTTACTTTTACCACATGCCTTTGGTAAGCGCAGGAGTGAGAAGAGGTTTTAAATTAATTAGCACCCCGGCGGCAATTCAAGGAAATATGGTATATATATATATATATATATATATATTTTTTTTTTTTTACACAGCCAAGGTTTTTGTGGTTTATCCGTTATACAGTGCTCAAAACCGGGGTTGAGCAGAATATATGTCAGGAAAAAAATCACAGAGGCTATTTCATCCCTACAAGCCTGTTTTGCGGGTTTCCCTGTTCTTCAGGAGATTTTAATATTTTATATATATTATAAAGGTTTTTCATGACCCAATATATATATATATATATATATATATATATATATATATATATACACTTTTAAAATTTTTTACATTATTTTTTAAGTCACACACACATTAGGTGTGGTGAAATTAATCTCTGCATTTGACCCATCCCCCAGTTCCACCCTTTGGGAAGTCAGGGTAGCAGTGAGCAGTAACGGTGCTCAGGAATCATTTATGGTGATTTAACCCCCAATTCCAACCCTTGATGCTGAGAGCCAAGCAGGGAGGTAATGAGTCACATGTTTATAGTATTTGGTATGACTCGGCTGGGGTTTGAACTCACAATCTACCGATCTCAGAGCAGACACTCTAACCACTAGGCCACTGAGCAGGTTATGACAACTTCCAACAGTTACAAAAAAGTGGGACCCCAAAAATCTACTGTGGTACCCCAACTGTTTAATAACTAGTGTTTTCTTTTTTACTTAAGTCCTTGTGTGTTGTGAGGCGATTGGCCAAGATCAGTATTTGTTTTCACCTTATTTTCACTACTGACTTTATTGTAATTGATATTATTACTTTTTTATTTGAATTTCTCAGTTCTTTTGTTTTGTGTTCATGTTTACAACTTTGTTCAATAACTAGAGTGTTGTTATTTACCTTAAGTGTTTGTGTGTTTTGAGGCGACAAGCCAGGTTCAGTAGTTGTTTGCACATTATTTGCATTACTTTATTGCTATTGATATTACTTTTGTAATAAATATTTTATTTTTTTACTTAAATCGTTGTCCTGTGTTGTATTATTATCATAATCAATTAATAAAGGCAAAAGTACAAATGTGTTTTTCAAAAGTATCGATACCCCAAAGTCCCCCCCCCCCCCATCAGATGACGACACTTCCGGTATTGTCACCGGTATCGGCGATACTGGCCGGTATCGGATCGGATCGGTATCGATACCCAAATTTGCGATATTGCCCACCCCTAGTGCCAACACTGAGGGAGTATTGGTGCGTGCAAAACAGCAGGTGTGTTCTAATACTAATCAAATCCATCCATCCCTCCATTTTCTACCGCTTGTCACTTTTGAGGTCGAGGGGGGTGCTGTGGCCTATCTCAGCTGCATTCGGGTGGAAGTCGGGGTACACCCTGGACAAGTCACCACCTCATCGCAGAACCAACACAGATAGACAGACAACATTCACACTCACATTCACACACTAGAGCCAATTTAGGGTGGCCAATCATCCTATCCCCAGGTGCATGTCTTTGGAAGTGGGAGGAAGCCGGACTACCTGGAGGGAACCCATGCAGTCACCGGGAGAACATGCAAATTTCACAAAACGAAGATCCCGAGTGCAGGATCGAACCCAGGACTACTCAGGCACATGCACTCACCCCTGCACCTCCGTGCTGCCCAAATCTAATCAAATATCATAGATAATTAACTTTGACCCCTATGTTGTAGGTCAGGGGTCGGGAACATTTTTGGCTGAGAAAGCCATACAAGCCAAATATTCTTAACAGTATTTCCGTGAGAGCCATATATATATATTTTTTAACACTGAATACAACTATATGCGTGCATTTTTAAGAAAGAACAACATTGTTAGAGTTTAATAAGTCTCTTATTCTTTTTAATAACAATGTTATCCTGAGGCTAACCAACAATAAATAAAATACTTCTTACCATTAATGCGACTTCTTGAACAGGTGCGGTGTAAACCGGATGGATGGATGGATGAAAATACATGAGAATGTTTTATATTTTGAACGTTATTTCTGACACTGTGATTACCAGCGGAATTATTCATTATTTATCGTGTTAAGCAATGTCAGCTAAGATTTATCTGAGAACCAGGTGCAGTCATCAAAAGAGCCACATCTGGCTCTAGAGCCATAGGTTCCCTACCCCTGTTGCGGGTCAATGCGAAAAAAAAATCTGTAAAGAATGATGATAAAAGTGCTGCTGAGTCTCTTCAAAATGGCTCAAACGCTTCACTTCCTGCACGGCTTTTTTTTTTTTTACCTGCGGAGGTAAGTCCTCCAGATCTCACTGGGTTTGTCAACCAAGGGTCTCTTCAGAGCTCGGCTCAGGTACTGTTGGGCCGCCTCGGAGGTTTGCCCGCCATGAGCGGCCTCCAGCTCCGTCTTCAGATGCATGGCGTTGAAGAGAGCAGGGTTCACCTGTGACATCTACAGAAAGACACACAGTGTAAAGATCTCAGGTGTTAAAGTGAGCATGCTGGCTCTCTTTTTTACACACAAGCAAAAAAATAAAAAAAAAACCCTCCACATTTGGCAAAGGGAATAAAAGCCAAAATGGCTTTACAAACATCCAGCTTTTTGCTTGAGTGCAGGCCAGGAACGTTTGCCAAGCCTCCCGTGGGACCCTCTGTTAACCCTTTAATGCGATGCGGTGGCTTGAATCCACCTCCAATAGCCGGCATGACATGACAAGCTTGTTTCTAAGCTCTCTGGCTTCAGCGAAAAAGGAGGAAAAGTCCCTGAGAGACGCTGAGAACCATGACACGGACTGCCTGTGTTTAAAAGAAACGGGGAGCTGACCTGTCATTAAAGTGATGGAGGACATTGTCCCTTTTAATCTTCACAAAAAACCCATGTACATTTCCACAGACTAACATTTGGACTTGTTGGAAAAACGACCGGAGCGCCTCCCTCAGATGCTTTTTAATCAAATGAATTACAAACTCTGCGGATAAATGCAGGGCCTGACAAGGCACGCAGGAAAAAACATAAAGGGAAAGGAAAAAAATGGACTCCCGAGTTGAAAACAGCTCATCAAAAAACAAACAGCGCCATATATCTGGCGTAGCAGCCAGCTACTATACTTCATTATATTAATTCACGCGAGGTGCGATGAAAATTACACCGTGTGAAAAATGGCAGGAAAATTTAAATGATACAAACTCATCTTATTAGCGGTGAAACATTAAAAAACAAACAAGCGCCGCCGTGTGCCGCTAATTTGTCTTGGGATGAAAGGGCTTTGATGGATGGATCTTACCTTATTCATAAGCGAGGATAAAAGAGATGCATTCCCTGGTACAGCGTGTCCATTTGATTCATTACTGGAACAAGGAAAATGAACAATGTTTAGTAAAGATTTGCATGAGAACAGTAAATATTACTATTTATCATGCGAGGTGTGCCGCTGTAATGAAGATGAAAAAGCTGTCTTGTTAGAAAAAAAAAGACTGAAGGATGAGACCAGGGTGTCCAAAGTGAAAAGAACAACAGTAAAATGTGACAAATAAAAATAAAAGAGTAAAATGACAGAGTGTAATGAGAAAAAAGCTCAAGTGTGTTAAGACTTGTTGAAAAGTATATAGGGGCCATTTTGATATTGTTTTATTTTGTAAAACAAAATCTACAAAGACATTATGTATTAATGAGGAAAAATGTAAAAAAAAAAAAGTAACACTAAGTTTTGTCTTAAAATACAAACCCCGTTTCCATATGAGTTGGGAAATTGTGTTAGATGTAAATATAAACGGAATACAATGATTTGCAAATCCTTTTCAACCCATATTTAATTGAATGCACTACAAAGACAAGATATTTAATGTCCAAACTCATAAACATTTTTTTTTTATTGCAAATTATAATTAACTTAGAATTTCATGGCTGCAACACGTGCCAAAGTAGTTGAGAAAGGGCATGTTCACCACTGTGTTACATCACATTACATCACGTTTTTTTACCGCCTGAGGGGTCAACGGTCCGTAATATCATCGCTTACGTGCAGTGATTTCTCCAGATTCTCTGAACTTTTTGATAATTTTACGGACCGTATATGGTAAAATCCCTAAAATCTTTGCAATACTTCGTTGAGAATTGTTGTTCTAAAACGTTCGACAATTTGCTTACAAATTGGTGACCCTCGCCCCATCCTTGTGTTTGTGAATGACTTAGCATTTCATGGAAGCTGTTTTTAAACCCAATCATGGCACCCACCTGTTCCCAATTAGCCTACACACCTGTGGGATGTTCCAAATAAGTGTTTGATGAGCATTCCTCAACTTTATCAGTATTTATTGCCACCTTTCCCAACTTCTTTGTCACATGTTGCTGGCATCAAATTCAAAAGTTAATGATTATTTGCAAAAAAAAAAAATGTTTATCAGTTTTAACATCAAATATGTTGTCTTTGTAGCATATTCAACTGAATATGGGTTGAAAAGGATTTGCAAATCATTGTATTCCGTTTATATTTACATCTAACAAAATTTCCCAACTCATATGGAAACGGGGTTTGTATATGTAATGTCTGTTTTTTTTCTAATGCGGCCCTTAAAGAACACCCCTGGTTTATTTAGACTGACATCTTCCTAAGCGACCTGCTCAGTGGCCTTGTGGTTGGAGTATCCGCCCTGAGACTCGAAGGTCATGAGTTCAAACCCCGGCCGAGTCACTTTTATAGTCAAAGACTATAAAAATGGGACCATTACCTCCCTGCTTGGCACTCAGCATCAAGGGTTGGAATTGGGGGTTAAATCACCAAAAAATGATTCCTGAACGTGGCCACCTCTGCTGCTCACTGCTCCCCTAACCTCCCAGGGGGTGAACAAGGGGATGGGTCAAATGCAGAGGATAATTTCACCACACCTAGTGTGTGTGTGTGACAATCGTTTGGACTTTAACTTTAAATGTTTTTGTCGTAAGTAACACAATGCATTTTGTGTTAGACTCAAAGTTGGATAAAGTGCGGTCCCATATAACACAACATTCTTTATTAGATAATCATGCTGTCAACCCCAAATGTTTTTTTATTCGAAAGTAGTTTTTTTTTTTAACTTGTATACCCAGTTTACATAATAAGTGAAGTTTTCATTGAACAAACTTTAAACATTCTTTCTGTTATTTTCACAACAGCATCAAGGGTTGAAATTGGGGGTTAAATCACCAAAAATGATTCCCGGGGCGGCCACCGCTGCCGCTCACTGCTCCCCTCACCTCCCAGGGGGTGATCAAGGGTGATGGGTCAAATACAGAGAATAATTTCGCCAGACCTAGTGTTTGTGTGACAATCATTGGTACTTTAACCTTTAACTTGAATTTTGTCTATTACTACTTGCATAAACAACACAAGGTATCAGGATAATGCATGCATTGTTAAATTTAGTCTTTTTCTTCATTAAACTTGGTTTGGGGAACATTTTTATTGTATTAGTTTGAAAAAAAAGGGTAAAAAATACGAATTTCTATGTAACGCAATTAGTATTTCATGGACCCAACATCTGCGTTATATCAAACTTTGAGTGTTGTATCAACATTTCAGCGTTTTTTCTTTGGATTACGTATTTTTGCTCTTTTTTTCTCACTTTTGCTGTTGTTTTTTTGTCCGACATCCAACAAAACCCAAGCTGTAGGCCACAAATGGCCCCCTGGTTGCACTTTGCACAGCACTGTAATAACTAACAGTACACTTTGTTATCTCTAACAAAAAGCTGCCACTAAGTTTTGTTTCAAAATATACAGTATGTAATGTCTGTTTTCACAACAAAAAGTTTGTAACGAACACCCCTGGTTTACACAAACATCTTTATCAGACAAAAACAAAGAGGATTTGAATAAATGAGTGTGTTTTTTTTAAATATAAAAATCTTCAACTACCTGGTTTCTTTCCGACTCAGGTCCAAACTCTGCTCTTGTGTGGACTCCTGCAAGGCCCCCGCGGTGGCTTCCAGTGGCTCCTGCTTCACTTGAACCAGATTAAACTGGTTGACTGAGGCCGGCTGCCCGCTCCCTGGGGATGAAGCAGAGAAGAGAAACAAAACGTGATTGTTGGTCAGCACTATCATCCTTCATGACGAGATCCAATCTGACTTCAGTCCCGGGCCCGAAAAGAGTTCTTAGAGTGATAATTATTGCGAAATGATGTCAGGCCTTTTAAATGGTGATGGAGAGGCGGGAGATATGAGGGAAAAAGACTCCTTTTTCTGCAGGACTTGTCACAACTCATTTGCTGGGCTGCCTCTTAACTGGTCATTAAGTGAGATGCTAATGCTGAGGGAAAGTGGCAGGCTCAGATTGGACGCCATCCCCCTCCCCAACTCCAACCCCCTACCCTCCCCGTGCTTCTTGTTGGCCTGGCGACGTGCTGCAGCCAATACCGCCGAGCGTACCCACTAGGAACAGGGGTGCTGTGTCGGTCAGATTGGAGATGACAGCCAATCAGACCGGTTCAAATAGTGCAACCTCTCAGTCGCATTCCGATCCAAATAGGTATTTAGAGGATTTTGCATCAGATGAAACCATCAATGGCATTGGCATGGATCGCATTATTACCAATCATGGCTTCTCCACTGAGAATTTGCAGAATGTTAAGTGGAAAATAATTCTGATGCTGCATTTGCAATTATTTAAATCAGTGGTTTTCAACTGCTTTGTGACAGGACACAATATCACCCTTTAAAGCAGACCTGGGCAAATTAAGGCCTGGGGGCCACATGCAGCCCGTTGAGCTTTTCAATCTGGCCTGCCGGACATTCCAAAATATTTTTTTTGTTCTTTAAGATGGAAACCGTAGCTGCCATAATGATGTTTTCAAATGACCGTAAGTCTTGAACTATACAAAGTATTTCAGTGGTTGGAATCTGCGCTTTTGTATGATATATTAGTTACTATGGTGATATAAGTCACAGCAGCTCAGACGAGGCATCAAGCAGTGTGGGCGGGGAGCGTTTCCACAGAGTGTTTCCAGAGCGGCCAGCCTGAAATGCGAGTGTCAGGGACAGACGCGGAAGGAGATTTTTACAACAAAGTTCTAAACCTTAGTGATATATCAGATTGTAGGTGGGTTTTTTTTACCCATTGTGTTCATATTTTGCTGTGTTTGTTGCAAATATGTCAACCGAGAAGGGGTTTGACGTTCATATGTTGTCAATATTCAGTGTTTTATCATTCTTAGTTAATATTGTAAATCCCACATACATTAATTTCATGTCCATTCTGGGTGTCTTATTCAGTAAACAAATGTAAAATTCCATTCCGTTTTTTAATGCGGTCTGTCATAACGTTTTCAGCATTCAATCAGACATTATTGTGAGGTTTTGTATTAGTGTTCCTAAAATCAGATATACCGGCCCCCAGACACATTTTTTCCTTTAAATTTGGCCCCCGAGTCAAAATAATTGCCCAGGCCTGCTCTAAAGACACATTGGTCATCATTAGACACACAGAGAAGAATGTACTTCTTAATCATTTTGATAACCGTAGTTTACAGATTAAAAATATTTGAGTGAGTGGAGTTGGGTTTTTTTTTTGTCCCTCGACAAATTGTAAATGAAAGATAAATTAATCATTAATGGTATAGGTAATTAGAATTGCTGTCAAATAAAAAAAAAAATCTGATTAATCGCACTTTTGAATTTGGATTAATCACGATTAATTGTATTACTTGCTTGAGTCATTTCAATTAACTTAAAAATACCTCAATATTTAGACAGAAATACCATTTTGTTGTTAAAATCGATTAGACAGTAAAAGAGCACGTGCAGTTAAAACAATTCTGCGATAATTAATGCATTATTTTCTGTGACCAATAATACATTAGTTATTACATTCAACTATTTTCTTTTTTGCATACTATATTAATTTCCTTTGGCACCTTTAACAAAAAACTAGTGTGAATGTTTTGTTTAGCTAGTTTAGCATACAATTGGTTTGCTTTTTGCATCTTTAAATGAACAAAATGCATCAAAGTCCCCCCGGCCGTATATTACTTTAGGTATGCTAACTGTTAGCATGTTAGCATTTTGGCAAATTTTAGGTATATGCCTCAGAGTTAAATATGTTGTTATTTCACGTATGCTAATTGTTAGCATTCCCTTTAGCTTTTTTTTTATATTAGCTCATTTTACAGTTATGAACCCGAGAGTCTTATATTTTGTTACTTGATGCTATGTAGCTAACATGCTAACTGCCAGTGTTTTATTTTTTCAGCATTCACACTTAATTTCTACCATTTTGTTCTAGTGATACAACTGTTATTTTGCACAAAAAACATAAATTATTCGACAATTATTATTATTTCCCCTTAACTCCTTTCAGCACATTAAAATGCTGATTCATGATTATACAGTCATAAAACATGTTTGACATAAAGTAGGGAAGGGATTCATTTGGGCCCATTCCTGGGTGCATCTCGCGTGAGAGGAAGGTGGGGGTTAATCTTTTAGCAATGCAGTCCGCTGAAAATAATGGAAATCGACACGTTACATAGCAGCTGATGCTGTGGTCAAAGTTGGAATTGCCACAATACATATTTTTACTGCCATCGAACAGCTAAAGCGCAAATTTGTCACGTGTCATGTGTCAGGTGAACCGCGACGAATGGGCCATATATATTCCCTTCCTGCAGTAAATAAAAATTGTTTTGAAACTTTGAAACAAGAAATTAGTCATGAGAAATTCGTAATAAGAAATAAGTGCAGTTGAGAAAAGGCTTATGCAAGGTTCTCACCTAAGGCACTAAATTAACAAACACAATAAACATAGTATAGAGAAAATATAAGATAACAAGTAGTGTACCTTGTGTGGATTGAGTCTAAGTGAGTGTGAGGGTGTGTTTATGTGTGTGTGTGTGTTTGTGCGCGTGAGATTTATCCGTGGAAAAACAAAAATAAATGCCTGCTTTCTAGTAAATAGCACAAATATTCCCCTACAAACAAAGACCAGGGGGGACACTATGGGGTAGAATTGCTGACAGGAAGGTGAACTCTCTCTCCTTCAATCCCCAAAGGGTTGAAATATTAATTTGTCCCGGGGCAATGTCGAGAAGCCAAGTCTTTTGGGACATATAAGTGGGGGGACCCCAGCATACCCCTTATGCCCCTTGTTGCAGCCACCACAAACTGAAGAACACCAGCAGGGTTTGATACGATGAAGAACGTGTTAAGGAATTGGGGGCTTGTGTTGAAGGATTGTGACAGGCAAGGTCATGGGCAGCCAAGTGTGTGCCCTTAACCCTCATCCTGGTGCAGCCAATGGGCTTTTTTTTTTTTACTACTGGGGAGAAAAACAAGACAAACGTACGTGAGCGGGGGGAACGCAACCCTCCCTTACAAGATGACCTACAGACATATCAGGCAGAATAGAAGTAGAAAGGCCAGTCTTGGGCCTTGTCAGCTAAAAGCTGGGAGACGGGCAAGTGTCAATGTTGGCCATGGCTGTGGTTGGAGGGCTTTGTTGGTGCAGGAGACGGGGCAGACCAATACAATCTTAATTGTACATCTACTTTGAGGTCACCGTCTAGTCGTCCCTACCCCCAACTTGATCCCACCACGGCCAAAATGAACCAGCCAGCCGTGTCAGTGACAATTAAATCATCCGAAATGATAGGAGACTATGGAGGATCAACCCGGTATTGCTCGGTTGGGAGAGTGCCAGCAACTTGAGGGTTCCAGGTTCGATCCCCGCTTCCGCCATCCCAGTCACCGCTGTTGTGTCCATGGGCAAGACACTTCAACCACCCACACTGGTTTAAAAATGTAACTTAGGTATTGGGTTTCACAATGTAAATGCGCTTTGAGTCACTCGAGCAGTGGCTCTCAACCTTTTTTCAGTGTGAACATTTTTTTAATTCAAGTACCCCCTAATCAGAGCAAAGCATTTTTGGTTGAAAAAAAGAGATAAAGAAGTAAAATACAGCACAATGTCATCACTTTTTTGATTTACTAAATTGTACACTTTGTATAACAGTGCAAAATATTGCTCATTTGTAGTGGTCTTACTTGAACTATTTGGAAAAAAAGTTATAAAAATAACTAAAAACTTGTTGTGTTTCAATTATAAATACATATTTCTCACACAGAAGTAATCATCACTACTACCCACCACGCAGTCTGATAGTTTATATATCAATGATGAAATATTAACATTGCAACACATGCCAATACAGCCTTTTTAGTTTACTAAATTGCAATTTTAAATTTCCCGGGACTTTTTTCTTGAAAACGTCGCGTAATGATGACGTGTACGCGTGACCTCATGGGCTGTTATGAATATGAGTGCTGCGTACACACACAGCTAAAAGTCGTCTGCTTTAACGGCATAATTACACAGTATTTTGGACATCTGTGTTGCTGAATATTTAGCTATTTGTTCAATTAATATTGGAAAAGTCTAAGTAGAAAGACGGAGTTGGGAAGCTTTAGCCTTTAGCCACACAAAAACACGGTGATTCCTTATTTAAAATTCACGGAGGTGAAACTTTAGTATGGATCACAGCAGACATTGATCCCGACTACATGTCAACCAGCAGGTTTCGGTGAGAAAATTGTGGTTAAAAAGTCGCCTCTTACCGGATATCAGCTGAGCTTCTGCCTCCCGTACAGCTGCCGTCAACTCCCCTGAGACACTGGCGTCAACACCCGGCCGTGGACGTACACTTCCGACTATCAGGTACTGTTAAACTCACTAAAACACTAGCAACACAATAGAAAGATAAGGGATTTCCCAGAATTATCCTAGTAAATGTCTCTAAAAACATATGAATCCGTCTCAATGCAAAGCGATTGCAATAGCGTTTTTTTTTCTAGTCCGTCGCTATCAATATCCTCAAATACGAATCTTTCATCCTCGCTCAAATTAATGGGGAAATTGTCGTTTTCTCGGATAGCTGTTTTTGTTGGAGGCTCCCATTAAAATCAATGTGAACATATGAGGAGCCATCAACATGTGACGTCATCGTCTGCGATTTTTGGTAGTGGCAGGGCTTTTCTCCAGTTGCAAACTTTATCGTGGATGTTCTCTACTAAATCCTTTCACCAAAAATATGGCAATATCGCGAAATGATCAAGTATGACACATAGAATGGACCTGCTATCCCCGTTTAAATAAGAAAATCTCATTTCATTAGGCCTTCAAAGTTCCCTGTTTGGGGATTGTAATAGAGATCCATCTGGATTCATGAACTTAATTCTAAACATTTCTTCACAATATTTATGATACATGTCCACAAAAAAATCTAGCTGTCAACACTGAATATTGCATTATTTCATTTCTTTTCACAGTTTATGAACTTATGTTCATATTTTGTTGAAGTATTATTCAATAAATATATTTATGAAGGATTTTTGAACTGTTGCTACTTTTAGAATATTTAAAAAAAATCTCACGTACCCGTTGGCATACCTTCAAGTACCCCCAGGGGTACGCGTACCCCCATTTGATACAGCAGATACATTAAAGAATGCTTTCAAAATGTGTGGAGAGTGGAATAATGTGCACGTTTCTTTTTTTCTTTCTTTCTTCTTTCTCCCCCCTACCCAAAGAGGGAGTACAAATGAGTTTGACTCAAAGCAGCTTCTTTCTGGAAATGATCCAAGAATAATGTCGCCCTCATGTAATTGCTGGGGATAAGATACAGAGCTTGCGGAAGATCATTTGTACTGCGTGTCTAATTAGTAAACCTTTCATATGCTTGAATCTCTGGGCAAAAACACGTAGGGGTAAATTAGAGAGAAACATTAATTAAAAACAGGGAAAGTGAAAGAAAAAAATAAAAATGAGCACAACTCACAGTAATAGAAAAAAGTGTCAATGAAAATAGCCACAAAGAGCATTTAGTTTTTTGACTGAGCAGCAAAAACCACTTCCTCTCCTACCTTATAGCCTTAAATGTCCTGTGCACACATCGATGAAACAACGAGAAATAAAAACCACAGCTCATCCTGTGTCTGCACTCAGCATACGATATGTTAAATGTACGTTACACGTGGGAGTTCTTTTCAAAAAGCAAAGATCTGAGCCGGGGCCTCTCAATGGTGAAGACGCCATCTGTGTAGGCCCCGCCCTTAACAGGGGGCCCCTTCCCAGCAAGTGTGACTACCTGCTGGAAGCACAGAGGTGGAGCCCAGCCTGACAGCCTGGGCTGGGCTCAGCCTCCAACCACCCTCTACCCCCAGAGCTCTCCCAGGGTCCTGGAAGGCCACCAGGAATTGTAATCCTTCCGAGTCCCAACATCCGGAGGAGCTCTCTCCCTTGTTCAATCTGCATCCCACCTGCTCCCGCTCATCTCAGGGGGTCCCATATGGGAGCATTTTAGACTCTGCTGGGAACTATCAATTCAAACAGGGCTACTCAACTGGCGGCTAAATCCTGCCCAAGTTCTGTTCAAAACTTGAGGGACAAACATTTTTTGCACCAAATCCCTAAAACCACAAAGGTGCTCACGTTGTATGGAGGAACTTGGACCACACTTCTCTGTGCCATGTCTGTCGTAGCATCGCCGGTAAAATGTGCGGACCGAACGAGGGACTTTCGCATCTTTTGACACCGGTGCAACTTAAATACGCCGAATTGTATGTGTTTGTTTGGCATTAAATGAGGGTGAAGGGAAAGGGTGGATGCAAATATACCTACAAATGAGGCATAACGATGCAATATGTACATGCAGTTAGCCTAAATAGCATGTTAGCATCGATAGCTTGCCGTGCTAATCGATGCACACTCCACGTAAATCAACTTGAATCCGTCCCTGATAGTGTTGTTACACCCTCCGACAACACACCGACGAGGCATGATGTCTCCAAGGTACTGCAAAACAGTCGAAAAAATGTAAAATAACAGAGCTAATTTGACTTGGTGTGTGTAATGTGTTTGAGAAAATGGTGGATTGCTTCCCATTGTGACGTCACGGGTGAAAGGTCATCGCTCCGACAGCAAACAATTGAAAGGCGTTTAGTTCGCCAAATTCACCCTTTTAGAGTTTGGAAATCGGTTAAAAAAACATATGGTCTTTTTTCTGCAACATCAAGGTATATATTGACGCTTACATAGGTCTGGTGATAATGTTCCCCTTTAAACACATTAACAGATCCTTCCGTTGACATTTTATCTTTGTTAGCTGACATAGAAAACTGGGGTCCAAACTTGTATATTTCCATAACTGAGGCGGTCCTCTAGGCACCGCTTTAAGTCCTCTCCGTTTTGGCAGTTACAACATTTTTTCGTAATGTGAATTAGGTCATTAAGGTCTTGCTGTAGGTTGTTTACTTCAGATGCAGCCAGTAGCCATTTGTTCAAATTCTTGCAGCCGATTCTTAGAACATTAGAGTGCTGTCATAGAGATGATCTTTGACTACCGTCTTTTCCGGACTATAAGCAGATACTTTTTTGCAAGCTTTGAATCCCGCAACTTATGAAACAGTGCGGCTGATTCATGTATATTTATTTGCTAACGGCCATATTGTTTTGTATTATAATAAGGATAATATAATATAATAATATAATATTGCGCTTTTTATTATTAGATACTCAAAGCGCTCACAGAGAAGTGGAAACCCATCATTCATTCACACCTGGTGGTGGTAAGCTACATTTGTAGCCACAGCTGCCCTGGGGTAGACTGATGGAAGCGAAGCTGCCAGTTTGCGCCTACTTTCACCCTTGCACCGGGGGAAAGGGTGAAAGTGTCCTGCCTAAGGACACAACGGCAGCGATTGGGATGTCAAGATGTTTATAAAAAATAGTTTTCATAAAACACCAACAGAGACGCTGAAAAGGTGAGGTTTTTTTTTAGCTATCTTTTGGACAAGTCCGCTCAGGAGAGGTGCTACGGGTTGAAAATATACTTCCTGTTTTGTTCCTTGAACAGGAAGTATTACTTCATAGTGTTTCCGCTGAAATGCAAGCAACGTTTGTATGTTTTACAGTATAACTATAACAATTCATACTTACTAAACCATACCAGCCCTGCAATGAGGTGGCGACTTGCCCAGGGTGTAAATACCTTCCGCCCGATTGAAGCTGAGATAGGCACCAGCGCCCCCCGCAACCCCAAAAGGGAATAAGCGGTAGGAAATGGATGGATGGATGGGATTAAACGTACCATATGTGAGGTCTGTAGGAATGTTTTCATGCATATATTTGTACGAGCTATTGTAATGCACTCAAGATAGCATCGTTAGCATTGGCGAATATGCTAACAAGTGTCTGTGTGAGTATTATTAACTGACAATGGCATTCTTTTGTATTGTTTCAGTTTCGTAAAATCACCAAAATGTCACCATGGCGTTATAGAGTCTGTTTAGCTGATTGGAGCGCTAGCTACCGCAGATAGTGGGTCCACGACAATGACTTCTGTTTTGTTTGATTAGCTTTTTTACTGCCTTGTTACAGGCACTGTTTGGAAACTATTGAGGTGCAACGGGGCGGCAGGAAGTACAGCGGCCGTGCCAGTAACTTGAGGGTTCCAGGTTCGTTTCCGGCTTCTGCTATCCTAGTCATGGCTGTTGTGTCTTGGGCAAGACATTCTACCCACTTTGGCCCCAGTGGCAATTACTCTGGTGTATGAATGTGCAGGACTCCCTTGAAAAAGAGATTCTTAATCTCAATGGGACTCTATAGGTAATTAAAGGTTACAAAAAACCCCACACATTTACAAAATCTTTTGTACTGGGAAATGATCTGTGGCTAATATATGTATATATATGTATTTATTCTAAATTTCGGTAGGTGTGGCTCTATAGCCCCGAAAATACGGTAGGTTTTTTTTGCAGAAGGTCCTTAAAACAACAAAGCGCTCCTGTTACTCTGACAAAATAAAGAGACAAAAATTTAATGTGTACTGTAGAAGATGTTGGTTTTTCTGGGATATACAATATGAGACTAAATAAGTCCATAGCTTTCTGTGAATGTGGCCAGCAAAACAATTTAGTTGAAAATCTGTGAATTAAATGCTTGAACTTCCTTAATTTTCACCAGGCGCAATATGATAAACACAAACAGGGCAATTACCCCTCAAAAAATAACATGGATTCTGTTTATGCTAAATAAAAACTGTGTGAATTTCAAAAGGCGTGTCTTTGCCCATGCATGCAAGTGTGAGTCTGGGAACTGTCATTTCTGCCCGACTGGTTTCTGTTGTTTTCCTCCAGAAATCAGTTAGCATGGCGGTTACCAAAAATAACATGTTTTTGTGTTCCTGTATTTTCTCGGCTTAATTTGATTCCACCTCCATCTGCTTGGAACGGGCGCAGACAGAAAAAGAGATAAGAGGGCTGGTGATGAGGAACCACCTTCCACACGGGCCCCTGGAGCCCTCCCTGCGTGCTAAACATCGTAAAAGACTTTTACAGGGTCTACTCTCCTCTGTCAACGCATTTATCTCCAAATGGATTATGGTTATCTCGCTTACTATCACCAACACACACAACGAGCCCAGCAGAGCAACATGCTACTGGAGAGTCTGAATGTGCCACTTTCTCTGCCTTGCTCATGGTTTTATTGTTTCCGACATTCCTAACCGTTTATATTAAGCAACATCACACAAAAAAGCTGTGCAATTTAAATGGACGAAAACAAATATAAAGAAGCAGAGTTGATTTAATCCCGTCCCTTCTCCCTGTAGTGAGTCAGAGGATACTGAAGCATCGATGCATCATGAAACGCATGGAGTGACACCGTCTTCCAAGATGCCCCCATGGGTGTCACTTTAAGAAAAAAACATGGGACTGATACATCTGATGTGTTATTTGACTGTGAAGCGCCAGACTGTGGTTATCAGGAAGTGTTTCCTTTGGCACTCAACTGCCAATTTGTACTAAATTAATCAATGTTCGACATTGGTTTTTGTCTTCATCATTGATCTAAATGGAACAAAACAAAAAAAGGATAATTCTGAAGTGTGGGGTTATTTTTAATTATATAGTGCCAAATAAGATAAATGTTCCTCTTTTCTTGTTTACAATTTGGCTCATTGACCAAACTTGCACATTTTCCATTACTTTCTGCATAGCTAATAATTAAAATAAATGAATAAATAAGAAATAAAATAAAATAAAAAATATATTTACATATATATATATATATATATATATACATATATATATATATATATATATATATATATATATATATATATTATATATTTTATATATAATTCATTTTATACATATTTCAATATATATATATATATATATATATATTCTAATTTTATTTTAATTAAATTTTTTTTGCTCAATATTTTGTGTCTACTTGAATTCAGACAACTATCATTTTCTTTTCAAATTATTGTAGGCAAACAATCTGTTCATTTTAGTAGGGTTTGGACTTTAGAAAAAAAAGTTTTTATGGCTGTTGTGCAATGCGACATTATCGTACATATTGTATATAATTAGTCTGGAGCTGTTTTATTTTGAATGTGGTGTTATTGTCATGTATAAGTATTTGTGTATTCCCTTTTGCAAACTTCTAAAGACTTAGTGGCGACATGCGTGGACAGCATCTTTTAGCTCTTATTTCCAAAATTGTGTACACTACTGAATTGGGGTCTTATGCTGCTTATGTGGACATTTATACTGCTATCTTGGTGGGTCAGAATAGTATAACATACAATGGAATTCGGAAAAAAAGTGTAAAAATAAAAATTAGCATGTCATGACACATGAAGTAGACGTTTGTGTACTTATGGACTAAGTACATCATATCAAAAGATGATTCTTAGTTTTTATTCTAATTAGGGTCCAACAAGCCCAAATAGCAAAGAGAAATAAAAGAAGCATGTAAACAAACAGCTTGGGCCTTAAGAGGTTAATGTTGTACATGTATCAAAGTGTATCAAAGACACAAAGCAGAATATCCATTCATCCATCCATTTTCTACAGATTGTCCCTTTAGCTACAACTATTTCAGCAACTGATGAGGATCTTAATAACCAAAAAAGTAAAAATCAAATGCAGGTGGTATTCAGTGACTTAGTGGTCATTATGAGACACTAACACAGTATCAGTGCTATGTCGATATATATACTGAGGCGTCTTTCACCCATCATCATCTCCATGTCTTAGTAATCTGAAATCCCATTTAAAAAACAAAAAACAATAACTAGAATCACGGTGCGAGTGCAAAAATTGCAAAGGGTAACCACTACTATGGGGAGTAATACTTTAACATGTAACTTTTTCCAAAACAAATGTTGCGAAACCAATTGGAATCACTCCCAACATGCTTTTCAGCACTTTTTTGTAAATAGTTGCTCAAAGTCCATGTTTAGAGTTAACATAGTTGTTTATTATCCTCCCCCGGTAGTAGCAGTTGCCCTGTCAATGTTATCTACCTCTTGCATGTGATGGTTACAGCGTTATTTTTTTATGACGCTGTGAGTCAGACTGTTATGTTGAGCAATGACCTCCTCTTGTTTCTAATCTGTTGACAAGCTCAATATGAGTTCTCTCATAGTTACTGTAAGCCTAATCAAAGAGCAACTACTTGTAAGCAAGCTAAAGTATATCGAACTACCGGTATCTGCTGTGGAACATTGTCAGAATATAATATAATTATATTTATATATTGTTTTCAAGTAATTTAAGGGCATTGTTCACACTGCAAGTCAATTCCAATTTTTTTGCCCATATGCGACCTGTATCGCGTTTTTCTCAAGTCAGTGTGGACAGTGCAATTCCAAATTTTTCATATCCGACCCAGGACTCTTTTGCATGTGTAAATAAATCGGATATATATGCGATGTGTCCTCAATGACAAGGCTCCCGCGCTCAGGTCGCATTCATCTGTCCAGAACGTCATCAAAAAGCGATAAACGTCGTAATAATTCGCCAAAATAGACGGTTATAAAATAAATAGTTGGCAGCGCAGCACAAAACAGGTGAAAATTAAAAGTTTTCAGAACTCACAAGAAAGTCCCACCACAAACACGCTCTTCAAGCAGACATCGAAGCAAATTATCCCGTAAAACTGTCAGAGCCAAAATATTTGTCCTCTTCTTTCTTAACGTTGAACATGCAATAAGTAGGTATAGAAAATGTTGACTTTAATGGCACACAATCCTTCAAATTGCCAGAAATGCGCTAGTACAGAGATCGACGAGAGCTGAAGCCATCTTTACTTCAGTAAACACTGCATAGCTTGAAACTTATTGTGCATTGCATTCACAATGGAATTCGCATTTGTTTATGAATTTGAACAGCCACTCAAAAGACTGGATTTGAAAAAAAATTTGACATCCAACCTAAAGTGTGAACATAGCCAAAGTCTAGCTTAGCTTAGGTTACTATAGCTCCAGGTAAAATGAGTTAAAGAATTTTATCTCATAATTTTAAATGTCAAGATTTGTCCGTAGGTTCGCAGATAAGTTGAGTTTAAGACCACTGCCTCGGTGAGAAATGCACAAATGGACTGCTATTGTGTCCAAAAGTTTTTATGTACTGGTGACTACTATAAAAGCATTTTGGGGTAAACAATGTTAAACTGTTAATGTTAATCTGTAAAACTTTAAAAGTTTAACAGATTACTATTCATTTACAATTGAAGTTAAAAAGTGGCTTTAAAGCAATCAAAGTTGCACACACGGTCACGGTCACGCTGAGGCCCTCTACAAGAAGGGACAGAGCCGCCTCTACTTCCTCAGGAGGCTAGGATCCTTCAACGTCTGTACAAAGATGTTGAAGATGTTCTACGAGTCGGTGGTGGCGAGCGCTTTCTTGTATGCCGTGGCTGAGAGTGAGGGATGCAAACAGACTGGACAAGTTGGTAGAGAAGGCCAGTAACGTGGTGGGAGTGGAGCTAGAATCTCTGGCGGTGGTGTCAGAGAGGAGAAGTCTAGCAAAACTCCTAGCCATCATGGACAACACCTCCCACCCACTACACCCGGACCTTGCGGAGAGAATGAGCATGTTCAGTGGAAGGCTCAGACACCCAAAATGCAACACGGAACGACACAGGAGGTCCTTCATACCGACAGCCATCAGACTGTATAATGCATATGTTCCTTGACTGCACTTAAATGTAGAATATATGTAGAATATATTTATATGATCCATCCATTTCCTACCGCTTATTCCCTTTTGGGGTTGCGGGGGGCGCTGGCCCCTATCGCAGCTACAATCGGGCGGAAGGCGGGGTACACCCTTGACATGTCACCACCTCATCGCAGGGCCAACACAGACAAACAGACAACATTCACACTCACATTTACACAATATATAATATATGTCATCTATTATTTATTATCATTATTGTCTATTGTGAGCGAACTGTGGTGCTGAATTTCCCCCAGGGATCAATAAAGTACTTTCTATTCCATCTATTCTATTCTATTGTCTTTGTGCGATGATGTAAATGAGGTGTGGTTGTATTGTATATTAAGTATGTGTCCATGAAGGGGCATTTTATGACTTTTCTTAATTTGATTAAATGCTATGTTATGATTTAATTGGCATAATTTTATTGTATGATTTTTGTTTCCCTTCAATTTAGGTAGCCAGGGCCTAGTGGTTGGAGTGTCCGCCCTGAGATCGGTAGGTCGTGAGTTCAAATCCCGGCCGAGTCATACCAAAGACTATAAAAATGGGACCCATTACCTCCCTGCTTGGCACTCAGCATTAAGGGGTTGGAATTAGGGGTTAAATCACCATAAATGATTCCCGGGCACGGCGCTGCTGCCCACTGCTCCCCTCACTTCCCAGGGGGTGATCAAGGGTGATGGGTCAAATGCAGAGAATAATTTCGCCACATCTAGTATGTGTGTGACAATCATTGGTACTTTAACTTTAACTTTTAACGTATCCGTCTTTGAGCTTAATGTTTCGCTGCATTGTCCCTTCTAATAAAGACTAAACTAATGTTGGCGTGACCCACCTGTGTCTTGTACATTGGAAGGCTTCAGAGCAGCGGCCGCCAGCCTGGCCATCATAGGTGATATCAGACCTCTGCTGGCTGAGATCTTCTCCATAATGGAGGAAGTGGCGTAAGAGGTCGGAGTAGACGGCACGAGCCCTCCTGTCCCTGCCATGGAGCAGCCTTGAGTCAGCGAGTCGGTGGGCATAGAGTGGGCCCCAGATGACACCGCTGATACCAGGCCAGCCGCCTGTGGAGGAGGCTGGAAAGGCAGTCTCGGTATGATGGGGAAGAAGGGGTTGGAAGTAGCCATGGAGCTGTTGGACAGAGCGAGGGCCACTGGCATGTTGCTGGGCAGGGTCTGTGACAGCAGGTTAGACATTCGCTGACCCGCACTGGGTAGCGAGGGCGAGGGCTTAAGGGTAAGGCCCGCCGACATGGAAGAGGAGACAGCAGTAGTGGGTGTGGCCATGAGGTGGGATACAGTGGTGGACTGCTGGGTGGTGGGCGAGGCACTCAGACTGGAGTTCTTGCTGCTGATGGCCGAGAAGTCCATCAGGTCGTCATTGCTGGATTCCTCCGGCTCGTCCTTTGGCACCAGGTAGGTGGAAGAGAGACCAATGACGCCAGAGGAGCGGATGTGTCGGCGCTCGTGTTTGCGCTTGTGGGAGGTCATCTGGCTGGTGGAGGTGAAGGTGAAGCCGCAGCCCGAGCGGATGCAGTGGAAGTGGTTGGTTGCTTTACTGTACACGCAGCCCTCGTACTTGCACTCCTCGTACTTGTAGAACTTCTTGAAGCCGTCTTTGGCATAGGCGTCATCCTTGATGTGGTAGCTTTTGTGCTTCTCGATATCACACTTGTTCTTGAAGGTGAACGTGCAGCCGGGGCGTCTGAGGAAAGAACGGAACATCAATCAATCAATTAATCAAAGTTTACTTATAATGACCTATATCACGAGTGTCCCAAAGGGCTGCATAAAGAGATTTTCTGCTACACGGATGCCTCGGTGCACCAGTGTGCTTTGGGTGTGCACTTAAGTCAAATATTTGACAACAGAGGGGTGATAAATCGAACAAATTACAATTATTTTTGGTTTCTTGCCAAAAAAAAAAAGTAAACTTGTGATTAATCACAAAAAATATTGCATTAATGTTGAATACATGCAGATTACCGTATTTTTCGGACTATAAGTCACAGTTTTTTTCATAGTTTGGCCAGGGGTGCGACTTATACTCTGGAGCGATTTATGTGTGAAATTATGAACACATTACTGTAAAATATCAAATAATATTATTTAGCTCATTCACGTAAGAGACTAGACGTATAATATTTCATGGGAATTAGCGATTAGGAGTGACAGATTGTTTGGTAAACGTACAGCATGTTCTATATGTTATAGTTTTTTGAATGACTCTTACCATAATATGCTACCAGGCACCTTCCTTTGCGTCATATAACGTACACTTATTCAGCCTGTTGTTCACTATTCTTTATTTATTTTACATTGCCTTTCAAATGTCTATTCTTGGTGTTGGGTTTTATCAAATAAATTTCCCCCCAAAAAGCGACTCGTACTCCAGTGTGACTTATATATGTTTTTTTCCTTCTTTATTATGCATTTTCGGCAGGTGCGACTTATACTCCGGAGCGACTTATACTCCGAAAATACGGTAATCAAACAATTAATTTTGACTGCTTTCACATTAACACGGATGTTTTTTTGAAAAGCGGCGCATGTAGTTATAGGGTGAGTGATCAGGTCAATGCATTGGTCAGTGCAAGTATGAGTGACGAAACTCCGACTGGTGTGCTCACTGGCAAATTTCACCGTGACGGGAATTTAGGTAATGACTGTTGGTGAGTGTTATGTGAATTGAAGTAAAAACAATTTAAAAAAAAGTTCCTGCATGGCATTTTGGCGTGGCGCAGTGGAAGAGTGGCCGTGCGCAACCCGAGGGTCCCTGGTTCAATCCCCACCTAGTACCAACCCCGCCACGTCCGTTGTGTCCTGAGCAAGACACTTCACCCTTGCTCCTGATGGGTGCTGGTTAGCGCCTTGCATGGCAACTCCCTCCATCAGTGTGTGAATGTGTGTGTGAATGGGTGAATGTGGAAGTAGTGTCAAAGCGCTTTGAGTACCTTGAAGGTAGAAAAGCGCTATACAAGTACAACCCATTTATCATTTATTTTGACAATAAAATTGGATTTGTGTCCGAATATTGTTGTTTTTTTTATTTTTATTTTAATTATACAAGCAAGTAAAATAACCTGTGATTAAACATGATTAATCCACATTCAAAAGTGTTTTAATATGAATGTTTTAAAAATAAAATAATACAAAACTATCATTTGACAGCAATAATTTATATAAGATATTCAGTACATAGCATACAGTATGTAGTTTGGTATGGCTTTTAAACTCATGTATTCATTGAGTGACTGTGTAAATTATAGGTTTTGAGCATGCACTCTATAAACTGCACATCATAACTGTCTATTGTCAAAGTCACCAGCCTTGGCGTCACTATAGATTTTAAACTTGAATATTATATTATATTGGGCATTTTCGGAATTGTAGGCTGATTTGCCCATGCATTTTATGACTTACACTTTCCAGCATATGCATTTTATAAATGAGCATTTGTCTCCTGAGGGTGACTTTTTAATTAAGGGGTGATTGTAAGATGAGGTTTACAGATGTGTGAGGGCTTGTGTGTGATGTGTGTGTTTTTTTGTACACAGTATATGTTACTGTTTTGTGTTGTATTGTTTTTAAGACGATATGTGTCCATTTTATAAGCCGTCATTGTACTGCTTTTAGTTTAGGAGCTCGGTTGGTAGAGTGGCCGTGCCAGCAACTTGAGGTTTTCAGGTTCGATCCCCGCTTACGCCATCCTAGTCACTGCTGTTGTGTCCTTGGGCAAGACACTTTACCCACCTGCTCCCAGTGCCCCCCACACTGGTTTAAATGTAACTTAGATATTGGGTTTCACTATGTAAAGTGCTTTGAGTCACTAGAGAAATATAATTCACTTCACTTCACTAGTTGTGTCGTTTGGTTTCTCTTCTGTATATTGTATGTCGGGTGGTGTTAAATGTAGGACTGAGGTGGAAATGAGCTCTTAGCAAAATCTTGTTCACCCATGAATTTCTGGAGAATAATGTAACAGTCACATTTTCCATAAAAAAACAAAAACATCAGCCACAGCAGCCACAGCTTGGAGACTTAAAAAAAAATGCTTGATGCACGTAATAACATAACTTTCTGCTTCTGAAATGGAAATGGAAATGTAAAGAAAAAAAATGTTATTTTTTCCCAGAACTTTACCTGCA
>NC_084616.1:45385014-45482514 GCF_033978795.1 Nerophis ophidion
TTGGGTCCAGCCAAGCCGGCTGGCATTCAGGTGCGCAGCCGGAGGGTCCCTGGTTCAATCCCCACCTAGTACCAACCTCGTCACGTCTGTTGTGTCATTGAGCAAGACACTTCACCCTTGCTCCTGATGGGTGCTGGTTAGCGCCTTGCGTGGCAGCTCCCTCCATCAATGTGTGAATGTGTGTTTGAATGGGTGAATGTGGAAGTAGTTTCAAAGCGCTTTGAGTACCTTGAAGGTAGAAAAGCGCTATACAAGTACAACCCATTTACTTGTGGTTTTATGAAGTGTCCCTGAGCCAATGTGGTGATATCCTTTACACAATGATGTCGTTTTTTTGATGCAGTACCGCTTGAGGGATCAAAAGTCCATAATATCATCGCTTACGTGCAGTGATATCTCCAGATTCTCTGAACTTTTTGAAGATTTTACGGACCGTAGATGGTAAAATCCCTACATTCCTTGCAATAGCTCGTTGAGAATTGTTGTTCTAAAACTGTTCGACAATTTGCTTACAAAGTGGTGACCCCTCACCCCATCCTTGTTTGTGAATTACTTAGCATTTCATGGAGGCTGCTTTTATACCCAATCATGGCACCCAACTGTTCCCAATTAGCCTGCACACCCGTGGGATGTTACATATAAGTGTTTGATGAGAATTCCTCAACTTTATCAGTATTTATTGCCACCTTTCCCAACTTCTTTGTCACGTGTACCAATTAACTGGGATAAACGAGGGACGGCCGTATTTACTAATGCAGTGCTTCCATTGTTCGGCCGCTAATTTTTAAAAATATTTTCTCAGCTGTGGTAGGTATGGGTTGCAGCGGTATTTAGTTGTAATACACTTTTCCACCACTTGTGGCAGAAGAAGCTTAATTTCTTTAGCACAAAAAATATGACTAAAGAGGTAAAACTGTATTTTCATTTGCACTTAATATTATTACTATTATTATGTATTAATTTGGTTAGACTTTGTTTATTTTAGCACTGCGTAATTGTATGTAAATACATTTTTGTCCCTTTTTATGAGCAACTTCTTTTGCACTATATTTGATTTGTATTTATTTTGGTAATCCACCTAACCTAAGCCTTGACAATAATCTTTGTGATTAACGCATGCTTTCATATCAATTGACAAGGTTTATTCTGTTAAACTCCATGTATGTTAGCTCTAATTTTTGGATAAAATTGAAACCAAGAGTAATATTAATAATTCAGTGTTAATATTCGAGTGAAAATGTTGTGGTGAAAAAGTTGGGCCCTGAGGTCAAAAAGGTTGAGAACCTCCGTGTTAATAACGTAAGCAAAAGTAATAGGATGACTTTCGATATTTAGAAAAATATGAGTGCATGAAAAGAATTTATCAGAGGTGTGCACGAGGGTAAAACAAGGAAGACAAATGAATAAGCCAACCAAAAAGGACATTTTCTTTCCCTTTCAATTTGCAGAGATAAGGTTTCACTTTAAATTGTGGAGAGTGGAATTGCAATTCATGAACACTTGCTTTTGCTGTCGTTTACGATGAGTGCACACGCTAAGAGACCTCGCGTGTAAAATGACTAAATAAACGATCCCTCCCACATGCTGCAGTTCGCAAGCAGAAAAGTGACTCCTCAGAGACTCGCAGCAACCAAATCTGCTGTAATTGGCCTTAAGCTGATGTAAGAGAAACTGTAACGGGAGACGCGCAAATCAATGAGACACTTCTGTCTTCAATCCATATTCGTCTCCAGTTGAGGGAGAAAACATCAGAAAGAAGCATTTTGAAAAGCAACTAATTGCTCTACAAAGTAGGCTAATTGCTTTGTGTCGCGTGTTCCAGTGGCGGAAAAATAAAGTGTTTCTTCGTCGCTCTTGGCCCGTTTCCCGCCGCCTATCGCTTAAGATGTTTGACTCTTTTAAGAGTAAACACTTCATTAGGACTTCAATATTCAGCTCAATTAGAGGAACAAAAAAAAAAAGCCTGCTGGAGTCTGAGCATCACGCTGATGTCGACCGCGGTACATTCGATCCAACAGGCTGTCCAAAATAGGCCAGGCGGGGAGCTGACAGGGAAAAAGATCTCATTTTCAGTTGAGTGGTGATGAAGGTTGGGAGCCACTTGCTACAATTTATTTTAGGATTCCCACTTGTGTGGCAAGATGCACGCACTGTCCCTCATGTGCAAGCCCATGAAAGGAGAATGTTCGTACTCAGCCAGTGGGCCAGAGGCTGGCAATGGGGATAATATTCCAGGAGTGTGTGTCATGTAACATTTCATGAGTTATCACTGCCTGCCTGTTTTTTTTTTGTGTTTTTTCCCTCCTCCTTTTCAGGGAATTGACATCCACACTCGCAGAGGGTATTTGTGCAGAAGCTGCGGAGAAACGAGGAGCGGAGCGTGGAAATTGCCATGATAACCCGAACTAAATGATGACATGAAATGATTTTCCTTTCTATTCCTCCCAGAGTGCTTCTCATCAGACTGTGAAGCAGAAACCTGAAAGCTTGGATCTGTAATGCTTTCCACCTCATAACCAATATTTATTGAGAGGTAATCTCTCCTGCTCGGTGGCAGACAAATGGGAGATTACAGCTCAGGTGGCTTCATTCAGAAAACTGCAGCGAAAGGAAGGGAAACACAACTAAAGCAAGGATTGCTGCCATTTTTTTCTTTTTTAGCAATGATGCCTAATTCGGATTCTGATCAAACATTTTTAAAGTGATAACATTACAAAAAAATATATATTTTTAATGTGAACGAAATGGGTTCCTGACATCATGACTTCACACGCTCTGAATTGTGTTTAGTAAACATGGCTCCAATTTTAATAAATCTCAACCACGATTCATTTTTAGCAATTTAAAGGATTTTGTTCAACCCAAAATTGGTATTATTTGGCTTAGAACGGGGAATTACTTGATTAAAGTACAGTGGTTTCCATCCATCCATTTTCTACCGTTTGTCCCTCTTGGGGTCGCTTGACCCGAGCGCAGTTCGAGCCTAATCTAGCTGCACTCGGGTGGAAGGCAGTGTACATCTTGGACTATATTTTCCTATATTTACACACAGTGTTACTGTTCAAACTGTGCGTAATGTTACAGTGGCCAAATATATTAAATATACTTGTTAAATAAAGCCTCTGCCTTGTTTTGAATGAATACTTGAGCCTACTATGCTATAGTATTTACTCGAAAGCCAAGATCTTTCTGAGGTGGTACTTGGTGGAAAAAAGTTTAAAACCACTGGCAAAGGAGATTAGGAAGGAAAAGTAGGCAAGCAGTCAAAGAGGCGAGTTCTAAAACATTTTTTTTTCACGTTTTCTGCTCATTCGTCCCCGATTTGTTTTCGTGATCGTTTATTTTGCAGACAAATGATCGTTTTCTGGTCGGATAAACGTGACCTGATTTTCTACATAATTGGTTTATAGTCACATTCGAAAAAGACCTGGGTCGGCTTTGGAAATTTGGAATTGTACTGTTCACACTGACATAAGAAGCCAGATCCATGTCACTTGGGCAAAAAAAAATCGTAATTGACCTGCAGTGAGAATATTGCCTTTGACACGTCTACAGGTGTTGGACAGGTTCTTGGCGATTTTATGACCTTTGATCGATGATTGTGAAACATTTCAGGTCGACTGCGGTGATCACCAGTGAGAATACTAACCGATCAGACATGGCGGCAATGTCCGTGACAACAGCCAAACAGAATCAACATTTTCCTGCTCCATTGAAGGTTTTAATTTGCCACAGAAATAAACAAAATGACCATACTTGGAGGCGACATGTGGCGCAACCAACAAACTGATGTTTTAGCTTGGAACTATCTGCATTGCTACTAAGTATGATGCACATCTGCAAGTCGTAATTATGTTAACAACAGATGTTCAGTTCAGTTCAGTTTATTTCGAACATGCATACAATAGCATTATAAAGAAAGAAAATGTATATATTTTTTTACATTTGATTTACCGTTGAGTAAAAATTTCAAATATTTTTTTCTATTTTCATCTAGAATTTGCTTTAAAAATTTACTCATTATGTTAATATCAAAAATAGCTCTTTTTTTATTTAGTTTTAAGTACAGATGATCTATAACTGGCGGTTTAACAACATTTTAAAAACAAATCTTGATATTAATAAAGATCAAGTGATATGAAACTTAATCCTACTGACATTTTAATCAACTACTAGATTACAATATACTAAAACATATGTACAAAGAGCATTGAATCAATCTTCCAAACAACATTTCAAGCAGATTAAAAAAATAAAATAAAAAAAGGAAGTAATTATAACTTACAAGGAACTGAGATTTGAAAAACAGTGAGGTGTAAAACTGTGGCAATAGAAAGAGGCATTTCAGTCAGGCGTATTTATGGAACAAACTCAGCAATCATGATGATGAAAAGTTATGACTTTGAATAAGATGATGAAATAGAAATATGGCCCTAATAGTCTTCTGAGTTTAATAGCTAAAAATAGCTATAAATTTAATAAAATTACAATTTAATAAAATCATATCAATATTGTTTTTATGTATTATTAACTGATAAAAATGCAAATAAAAATGGAATTGGTAAAAAACAAATATTTTTTTTTCTTTGCCATAAATCCCAGTTCTGCATTGATTATTTACTTTTTTTTATTTAGTCTCCATACATCTCGGAGACAAGAACAAGATGTGCGAAAAGGCAGCCATTTTCCTGGTGTGCTTTTTTTTTAAAATAAATATAATCAAATAGATAAATAAAAAAGCAAATTGTATCCATAAGAAGAACAGTAGTCAGAGGATGCTTTCAAACGGAACTGCTCTCTGTTTGGAAAACCACAGGCTAAGAAACTTATCATGACTTAAAATTTGTCAGGATGTTATGAATAAAGAAAAGATGACACATTAATAATGTTTTTCTGTCGGACATCCACGTGTCACTTTCCGTTCCGTGACCAAACTAACATTAATAAAATCAGCTTTGTACTTATCAGAGGAAAAGTATTCAATGAGTGATGTTCAAAAAGTGATAAATTACTCACGCTCACCTGGTAGTTACACTCAGGGTCCATGCAGTGGTAGTGCTCCCTGTACTGGTAGGCACAGTGCACGTGTCCACAGTGTTGACTTCCAGAAAACCTGAAAATAAAACAATAGTAGAACAAAAAAAACTTATGAATAGAGCGAAGAAATCACCTTTCCACCCCACCCGATACAATGTATTTCATGCAACATCTGTGGAAGCAGTTGAAAAAAGCAAAGCAAATAATGCAAGATGTGTGCGTACCGTGGCTCAAATACTTTGTTGTGTTATTTTGAGTCTTTCCGTAACGCAATGTGGTGGTTATCATTAATAACGGGGAGGCAGCCAGGTGAATTATGGGTATATGTCGACGTGGAGCACATGCATGAGCAAGCACTGGAAATGGATGTCAGTTTATTCCTTTAATGCAAGGTGGATTGTTTATCATTGATTATAATATAGCACTTGTCCATGTCGAGTGCTTGGGCATGAGCGACCATCCTGCCCCTTAGACCCGCCCCTTTCTGATGTTTTAAAAAAAACATTTTTTTTAGATGGGGACAAATTCCCTCCGTGCGAGTGCGCCCTTCAACTAACCAGGTGTGTTTCCCTAAGACCCCTAAATTGACCACTGCCCGTACACGACATTGTTGCTTGTATGATGTATACGCGCCTCCTTCTATTTGGGACAGATGTGCGCCAATAAAGGCCATCAAAGAGCCTGTCAACAGTGAAAGCAGGCGCAATAAAACAGGTGAGCGACTTCTCAAAGGCACGACGCTCGCCTCACCTTCAACGTAACTCAGCCCCCCCCCCCCCCACCCACCCACCGGCGCTCTCAGCACACTGCTGCGACAATTTACCAGTCTGTCACACCAATTTCAGCCAAATTATCTCCATTTATTGCCAAAGCAGCCGTAAGACACACTTATTACACACTGAAGCCCCCCTGATGCGTTATGTCTGCACGCTGTAAAAAAAAAAAAACCCTCTTCAATTTGCTGTAATTATCGTATTATTTTTTTGAGGAAAGGGCTTCTTACATTTTGCCTTGTAGGAACAATATGCCGGGATTTTTATTCTTCACTGCGGGCCGCTGCCTGCTACAGTGCAGCAACTTTATGGCGCTGCTTATAAGCCAGACGATGATGACTGTTAAAATCCTCCAATTACCAGTGAAAACACACAAATAAACATTGCACCGCTGCTGCCAAGAACTCCATCTGTTAGTGCAATAGGAGAAGAGGAGGGGGGGCAAAGGGGACTAAGTAATATATTTTCCATCTCTCTTTCTGTTTTTTTCCTTGTTCGGATTATCCCAGAGCTGCGTTTACAGATCACTTTGCAGAGTTCATTAAGCTAATTGAACGGCATATCCACTACTCTTTTTTTTTTTCCCTTTCAAAGTTGTGCGTGAGTGAAAGTGTCTGCTCGAAATACGGAGAGTAGGGTTAAAAAAAAAAAAAAAAAGCTATAAAGGCAACATATGTCCCAAACATTTGTGCTTTTTATACACTAGTCTTTCACGTCACCCCCTTCTCCCCGCTCATTGCCCAGCTGTATCACTTTGCCTCTGGACAATTCCCACTTGCCGCGTCAGGGGGACCTAATGGGCCGCCGCTATTCAGCCTGCAGATTAAATATTAATATTGCCGCGATGCAGAGATTGCGGCGCATCTCCAGTTACAATAGAGAGACACAGATCAAAGTGGCGAGGCAATTCGTGGTTGCATGAAAGCAAGAGGGAAAACCGCGACTAAACACTCGAGCAGGGCAGCAAAATGCATCGTGTCGAGACAACTTTTTTTTTTTTGGCCCCGTTTTTTTTACAAGGATTGTGCAAAGCTGGTTTTAGTACCTGCGTGCGCTCATTATCTCCGATGAGGACCCATCCCCGCTCCCGCCTCCCACTCTTTGTGCTACATTTGCCCTTTTTATGAGCTCTCCTTGCCCATTTTTCCGTCCCTCCTTTCTCTTTTTTCATCGCCCCCCCACCCCCAACCCAACGCGGAAATTGAAACTGTATCTGAGCTTATCTGCAGCCTCCCCGTGCATCAACTGCCGAGATGTTTAGACAAATTTTATGCATTATGCAGCGCAAATATCAAAACAGTTCTTGCCAGTGCCAGCAGAAGCCTCATTAAAAATTCCTTAATTAAATCTTCTTGCAAAATGTAATCAGTCCAAGGAAGAGGTTTTTGTGTGCGTGTGTTTGTGTGTCAGTGCCAAGGCTTTGATTTGTGCCCTTCATGTTATGGCTTGGCGAAGTAATCATTAACGCCAAAGCCACTTCGGCTTTTCAAATGCTGTTTTTCTTTCTTTTTAGACGGAATAAACAAACAAGTGATAATCACCTTTGAGCATCAGCTCGAAATGAATCCAGAAAGGGGCGGGGTGGGGGTATTGTTCTGGGGCCATGGAAAGACACCTCCCCTGATGCTTTTGTCACTGATTGACTTTTTTTATGAGTCCTGTATTCAACGATAAATGTCAGACCTAAAGAAAAACCTCTATGTTCATATCCTGTGTCACAGTCATTACAACTAGTTTGAAAAGGTCCATGGAGATAAGATAGGCAAAGTTGTGAGAACCAGTTACGCCCATAAGGAGCTGCATAAAACTACCGGACTATGCGCTCAGCCCTCCATTTTTAATACCGTATTTTCCGGACTATAAATCGCAATTTTTTTCATAGTTTGGCCGTAGTGCAACATATACTCCGAAATTATTAACACATTACCGTAAAATATCAATTAATATTATTTATCTCATTCACGTAAGAGACTAGCCGGATATCAGCAATCGTCACACACACGTCAACCAATGAAAATTCGGTGGAGGCGAATCTTGGCAGAAGTGCATTGTGGGAAAAAAAAGTATGATACTTGCTACTACTTCCACCATTTCAACATTGGTGCTAACTTATAAATAGTGAGAAGGACTGAACAAAAATGGCACCGAAAAGGAAGTCATATACTGCCGGTTACAAGCTGGAAGTTGTGAATTATGCAGCAGAAAACGGAAATCGTTTGGAGTAAGCGAGAAACTTGTAAGGGACTGGTGAAAAGCGGCGGCTAATCTTACTGAAATGAAGAAAATTAAAAAAGCTAATCGCGGGCTAAAAGCTAAGTGGCCACAGCTCGAGGAATGAATTCACAAATGGGTGCTTGAACAACGTAGTTGCCAAGGAGAAGAATATAAATGACTTTGCGCGAGAACCTTCTTGGTGTTATCGCTTCATGCAACGCAATCGCCTCTCTATCAGAGTAAGTAACGATGATGAATTGCCTTTCAACTGTCTATTCTTGGTGTTGAATTTTATCTAATAAATTTCCCCCCAAAATGTGACTTATACTCCAGTGCACCGTATATATTTTTTTCTTTCTTTATTATGCATTTTCGGCCGGTGCGACTTTTACTCCGGAGCGACTTATACTACGAAAAATACGGTACTTTACTCAAATAAGTACAGTGGTACCTTGCTTTTCATAGGCCTTAATCTTCACGTGACTGCATGAAAAATGTTCACCAGAGTTTTCACCTCCGTTGACGTAAATTGTGCGTAACAAAGTCTGAAAATTGGCCAAACAAAGAATAGTTACTTGGTTCTTTTGCGTTTTTTTGTTTTTTTTAATCAAGTGCAGCTGCAAATGAACCCACCATGGGGTCAAACAAAAGCTTCCGGTTGTAGAATGCAGATGTAGGTTTGCGGGGTCACGACGGCGTGACGTGTTGTGCCTAAATTGACCTAAAGGGATTATTCAAGTGTCTATTCATCTATTGGTCTATTTTTTCCACCGCAGGCGTGTGATTCCATCAGTTCATGTAAATGTGTGATCACACAGGTGAAAGGGATATTAATTGTTTATTTATCCATGTAATACAAGTACAGCAGCAAATTAATTCACCATGGGGTCACATCAGTCTGCTGTGGGTTTGTGGAGTCAAGACAGTGTGTTGTGTTGTGCCTAAATTTTCACAATGATATTATTAGAGTATCTATCCATCTATCTATCTATCTATCTATCTATCTATCTATCTATCTATCTATCTATCTATCTATCTATCTATCTATCTATCTATCTATCTATCTATCTATCTATCTATCTATCTATCTATCTATCTATCTATCTATCTATCTATCTATCTACTTAGGTTAGGAAAAAACACATAGGCAATTTCATCCCTACAAGCCTGTTTCGCAGAGGTTTCCCTGCTCTTCAGTGGATACAAATCAAAATTGAATAACTGAATAAAATCCCCTGAAGAGCAGGGAAACCTCTGTGTTTTTTCCTGACCTAACGTATGGTCCGATCTACCCTGGCACTGTAAACGGATAAACCACAGAAACCTCGACTATACCTATCTTTTTTGTTGTCTTGAGCATGTGTGCAATTGCATCAGCTCATGTGAATTAAATTGTATGATCACACAGGTAAAAGTGATATTAATTGTTCATTATCAATCTGATTCAAGTACAACTGCAAGTTAACCCTCCATGGGGTCAAACAAAAGTTGAAAGTTGTAGCATGCAGTGGGTCTGCGGCGTCACGACAGTGTGACGTGTTGTGCCTAAATATCTATCTATCTATCTATCTATCTATCTATCTATCTATCTATAATCGAGGTTTCTATTTATCCGTTATACAGTGCTCAATAGCGGGGTAGAGCAGAATATACATTAGGTCAGGAAAAAACACAGGCTATTTCATCCCTAAAAGCCTGTTTTGCAGGTTTCTCTGCTCTTCAGGGGATTTCATGAAACAGGCTTGTAGGGATGAAATAGCCTCTGTGTGTTTTCCTGACCTAACACATATCTATCCATCTATCTATCTATCTATCTATCTATCTATCTATCTATCTATCTATCTATCTATCTATCTATCTATCTATCTATCTATCTATCTATTTATCCATCCATCTAAAGCGCCGTCTGGCGCATGCATGTGATTGCATCAGTTCATGTTAAAAAAGAAAAAGAAAAGTTAAAGTACCAATGATTGTCACGCCCACAATAGGTGCGGTGAAATTATCATCTGCATCTGACCCCATCCCCTTGCTCACCACCCCCTGGTAGGTGAGGGGAGCAGTGAGCAGCAGCGGTGGCTGCGCTCTGGAATCATTTTTGATGATAGTGAAATAGTTTACTAATCACACGAGTAATAGTGTTCAATTATCCATTCAATTAATCATTTGAAAGTACATTGCCTTGTTTTCTGCATGCAAAACTCCATTTATCCTTCATACAATTGGTTTTGTGTTCATTTTTAAGAGGTAACTGAGTTGGATTAATTGATTTAGCATTGCTTATTACGTTTTTTGTAAGAGATTGGAATAGATTACTAGAGAAAACCGAGGTACCACTGTACTAGCATTCTCCACTGTTACCGCTATCTTGTAGCCTCTTAGAATTTGGTCGCATTTTGCTAGACCTCATACATGGGACCAAAACGATTACCCGCATCACAAAAGTTAGGTTTTAATCTGAATAAGTAAACGTACAGAGAGTTTTATTACTGATACACGCCCTGGGAACGTATTCAAACATTTACAGTCAGAGGCACAATCGAGCCATTTCTTTTTCATTACCCTTCATCCCTCTCGCCACATAAATTGAAGTCTTTTCTTAATCAATTCACTGCACACAGAGCATCTTCACAGCATAATCTAGTTACACCACTGAATAAAAGACCATCAGTGGAAAGGAAATGGTTTGTCTGTTTGGATGTATTGTTTCATTGGTGCTAAGCACGGTCCGTGGAGGGATTTGCATACCTGGCGATGTATTTCTGGTAGAGGTTGACGTCGTCGCTGGCAGGTTTATCTGGTGGCAGGCCATTCCTAATGTCGAGGCGAACACAAAAAGGGACACGATTAATGGCAGGTTCGGGCTGCCTGGTCTTAATAAACATAAAGTGACACAATATTTACCCGGGGAGACTTTCGGCTATCAATTCACATTTTCTTGTGGCAGAACAGAGTTTTCCCCGTGCCGCATGAATCAGAGGTAGAATAAGCGCATGTTTGATGCATCGCCTTTCATCCAATGAAAGGAGAAATGCAAAAGTAAAAAAAAAAAAAAAAAAGACATCAATCTTTTATGGGGGTATTTTGGTGAGTGCTCATATGCAAAATTGGATAATGGGGAGGAGGAAGAAAAATAACATTCTCTAATCCTCTCTATGGGGCCTTTTCACTGACAACCAGGGATATGAATTCAGCAGCACACTGCAAAAACTGAAATTTAAGTAAGATTACATATCTGAAAAAAAGGTGATATTTGCTTATTTTCTGTCTGATAAGATAATTATTCTAACTAAGCAGATGTGTTAGTCTTTTACTTGTTTTAAGTGTTTTGGTCCTAAATGAAAGTTTTATACTTGTGAGTGTTGATGACACAGGTTTGCAACGGTTGATATTCTAGTTTCAAGCGTGTTTTACTCAATATAAGTCATCAAATCTCAGCAACAAGCTGTAATATCTTACTGAGATCATTTAGAACCAAATCACTTAAAGCTTGTTGCTGAGATTTGATGACCTATATTGAGTAAAACACGCTTGAAACTAGAATATCAACCATTGCAAACCTGTCATCAACACTCACAATTATAAAACTACTTTAACGTGATCATTTCTTATTTCATTTGATTTTGACACAATTGTGTCTCATAATTAAAAGAACCGTTTTATTTTCAATGAAACAATAGAAAATACGTAGTCATGTAGTAGTACAGTTGGCACAGTACAGCAAACTGTCATTTAACTAATATTTAAACATTTAACATGGGACATTTCAAACAATTTTGAACAGAAATAGTTCATGCACATTCAAGTAAATTCCTCAAAATTACAATTAAAAAAGTTTACATGCGCACTAATTGACTAAAAGAGCACGCACTCGGCGTGATGATGTCATGTTATGGATGGAAAAATGCATTTTTAGACCATATGATTTGCCTGAGCGGCTAGGAGACCAAATAGAGTAAAAAGCGGTTGCCTTGTTGCCTTTCCATTAGGAACAATAAATTGTTTTTTAGTATAAGTTTGTTGGTTTCAAGAGCATATCATTTTGTCAAGATTTTCGCACTCGCATTTACTTAATTTAGGAATATTTTTCAATGTATTGAGCAAAAAGGTCTCTTTTTTTTTCGACCAAGAAAAGTGCACTGTTATTAGTGAGAATATACTTATTTCAAGGTATTTTGGGCTTCATTGAGGTTAGCTAATTTTACTTGTTTTGGAAAGTCTTGACAAGCCAAATTTTCTGGTTCTATTGGCAGATAATTTTCCTTAGTTCCAATAAAATACCCCTCATCTTTGTATTTTTTTCTTCTTGTTTTTGAACACTGACTTTTTGCAGTGCAGTATTATAACTGAGAACATGACATTGCTCCCCGACAGCACGGGCATGTGAGGGAGGCACCACACGGCAAATGACCTGAGGTTAATCCAGCCCAGAGGGGGAGATGTCCTGTTAGAGCAACCCCCGTACGAGTCGGGTCAGTTAGCCGGGCTTGTAACTACAGTACAGTGCGGCCCAAAGCCAGTGAATATCAGACCCTTAGGCAGAAGCGCCTGAAGGCCCCCTGGATGGTGCCTTTGATAGGTCTCGCCTAACCAGAAACAAGATTAAAACCAATCAGACAGACTGTGAGTGTGTTTCGGTACGCCGACATGCTCCCCGAACTCCTCGTTGGCTTGCCTTGCTCGTCAGGCAGCGACGCGTCCGCCCCCGTGACTCGCAGGGAGGTTAGCCATGACTCCAAAGTAATTAAAGGGAGACCGGTTACACCGTCGCCGAAAACCAACTGAGTCAGTCACTTTGCGATGACTGCGCTAAAACCGTCTCCACAGGGCTGCTGCGGCGGGTAAACACTCCATGTGCCCTCGCAACTCATCATGTAGCGGACCTATTGGGCTCCACGCGCTATTTCACACTGCAGTGTTGTTGGCTGCCGCCGAGGTAGCAATTACCTTTACGTCGGACTGGCTGACTCGCTGTAGCAGCCAAGAGCGCGTGAGCGGCACTGGATCAACAGGCTCCTCCTTTGAGGTAGGCTGAAGAGAAACCGCTGAGCTTGCAACCTTTGTCTCATCATATGGTGTCACTGTATCCATATATGTACTGTAACTCTTCTCAGTGTCAAAGTTAGTTGGTGACGAACCCCAAGATGCAGAGAAGGAGGGAGGCATTTTGCAGGAAAACATAGTTTAATTTAAAATACTAGAACTAGAACAAACAAAGGGTACAAACAAAAAGCACGCACGTGGGCGAATAACCAACTAAGGGAGCTAGCACTGGAGCTAGAAAACAGAAAGGGGCCTAGCGTGGAAGCTAGCGGGTAGCAAACAGAAAAACTGAAAACAGCTAATAGCTAACAAGAACAGCTTACCGCTACGACGACCAGGACAAAATGTAGCACAACAAGTAGTAGCTGTAACGATGCCAGACACGACAGGTAGCAACGACACAAGCGCGAAATGTGGCATGACAATACAATAATCCAGCCCTGACTGGAGGAACAAAGCAGGTAACATAGAAGCAGGCTGATTGACCACAGGCGTGGCAAGGTGCCAATCACCCGCAGCTGAGGGAAAACAGCACACAGGGAGACAAACAGGAAGTTGAACCAAAATAAGAGTGCTAACAGGAACTAAGGACAGGAAATACTAAACACACACAGAGGAAAAACTAAAACACACACAAACTGTCAGGGGAAAGCCTGTCACTCAGTCTACTTCCAAAAGCATCGAATCTTGGAGCGTGCCATCTTGCTGCAATATTAGAGGTGTCAAAATATCACGTAAATTCTGATGAATTTTGTGCGTTACGTGTTTTAGTCGCGTTAATCTAAAAAATTGATTTAAAATTTATATTTATAGCGCTCTTATTTTTCATCCCATTTCCTGTCTGCCCTCTTTTTCAGCCACTTTAACTCTAGCTTGAGCATTGCTTCTCCTTACCTGTTCCTGACCACTAATCAGGAGGGTTTATCTGCCAGTGTTGCCTTCTTTGCGAGACCGACTCATTGACTGATGGTAATGGTGTCCTCTTTGGAAACAAAAGACGTTCTTTCCGCACTTCGCCTACTGTCTCTGCAACTTGGGGTCACCCCGCCACAAATCACGCACAACGGTAACTTTTACATTTCCAACGTTACTGTCTCTGCGGGCCTGCGGGATGCCTCGCCGTCTGCAGGTGCTCGAGCGAGAGGAACACCACTACCGCCATAACGATGATTTGTAGCCACGGCAAAAGAGAGATCTCACTCTTTCCCCAGACTACGATGGTGATGTTAGCAGCTTTAAATCGCAGTGATAGGATGAATTATATCGAACAAATAGTGTAAAATGTGTTATAATACATTTTAAAAATGAATCAAACGTGTGTGTGTATGGTTTGTATGAGCTTGAATGTTTTTAGCGTAGAGTTAACAATGATTCTTTTTTTTTCTACAGTAAGGGGCATTCTCTATTAGACAAGCTATGGACAAACAGCTTGCTGAAAAGGAGAATTAAATTGAATTTGAGAGCACCCAGTATGGAAAAATGTTTTTGTCTGCTCGCCGAAAACAAACATCTTAATCTACGACTTGATTCCCTTGAACGGCCTTGACGCTGTGGAAACATGACCATGCTGTTCTGAAAACACCCCGAAGACACCTCAATGATGAACGCTTTTGACCTCCCTCCCCCCTCAACGACATCTGGAGTCAAACTTTTGCAGATTGGCCTCAGTCTAAAAGACATTACATCCTCACACCCAAGACAATTGGGCATATACGTACACCCCCCCCCCCCCCCCCCCCCCCCCTCATCCCCACCCCATGCCTTAACTACCGCTTTTTCCCCTCGGGTGATGGCCGGATGGCTTCATTCTCTTACAACACATCTTTGCATGAATATAGGATTTTTTATTACTTGTAAAATTGTGTGTATATTATATATAAAAGTAGAGCACAATTACATGGGGGGAATGTTGTTTTAATTGCCATATTTGTTAAATATGGTCTCTTAAACCACCTTTTGATTGATGGGTTCTGTTCTATTTTTTTGTATTATCTGAAGCAAAGGAAAAGCAAGAAGTTCAACATTCAATACTTATTAATTGTTGATGTCTTAACTTCTGCACTTTATATCACCTGAAGTTGTATTTTCGTAAAGAAAACAGTATCTGTTAAAAAAAAACATATTTATATATATATATATATATATATATATATATATATATATTTTTTTTTTTTTTTAATTGACATCTAGCTTCAGACATTCCTATCCATTATATCATATTCACATACATCATACAGGTATATAATATAATAAATGTCTTTATAAAGCATTTTAAAAAAATCTATATATCTATCTTTACAACAATGTAATTAATTAAAATAAAAACTTTAGGGCTTTTCATTGCATTTTTTGGGTGAGATTAAAAAATACATAAATAAATTACATGTTATCAATAAATTATTCTCTTGACAGCACTATGCAAACTATGGATTTTTAAATGTAATCTGTATTCAATCTGTATTTAAGCTGTCTTGAAATGCAAGAGTGAGGGGAATGTGCGAGTAGACTTACTTAACGGAGGACACGGTGCCAGTGGTGATGGAGTCAGTCTTGGAAAAGCTGGACTTCAGGTAGTCAGCTGTGAAGCTTATATTGCCCGTCTGATCCACGGTGAGACCCGGTGCGATGGTGGCCCCAGTGGCACCCATAGTGGGAACACCAGGAGCTCCAGGGTTCCCCGGTGCGGTTGCGAGGATGTTGGGCATCAGGGAACCTTCAGGGTTTCCTGGCATCAGCTTCTGGATTGTTCTGATGTCATACTTGGAAGGGCGGCCGACTTTACCGGTCTTAAAGGCGATGGCGCCACCCATGTCGGGGTTTCCCTCACCGGGCTTAAAGAGGTTCAGGAACTTGACATTCTCCAGGTCATACTTAGAGGGTCGTTTGAAAGCGTTACCATTGGGCTGTATGCTCTCACCCATTTTCAGTTTCTGAATGAAGAAGTCATACTTGGAGGCCCGGGAGACCATGTTCTGCATGTGAGAGGGATTGGTTGGTTGTGCGGCACCCGCTGGGGCTCCTTGCTGCTTGTGATCCAAACTAGTAGGATAGATCTGGGCCTCGGTCCCTGGGAGGCACCCGGAGGTCTGAAGCATGGTTGGACTTTTGTCTTGGGACAGTTTTGAGTTGAGGTCATCTGGTTTGGGTGGGGAAGCATGCATGGGCCAAGGTAAGGTCTCGCCGCTTTTAAGCTTGCGGATGTACTCTTCGTACTTGGAGAAGCGGGCTCGGCGAGAGGCCTCCTCGCTGCTGAGGGATGAGGGATCTGAGGTAGCGGCTTTGAGCTTGTCAAAGCTGATCTTCTTGGTCAGCTCATCCCGCATCTGATGGTCGTCGTAGCCAAACATTCCTAAAAACTCGTTCATCGTGTTGGCCGCGTAGTCTCGCAGGGCAGATGCTTCCCCTGAAAGAGTAGAAGGGTCATATGTCAACTTACACAACTCATTTTAAATATTGTCACTTTTGATGGTATCAAAACCATATTTACTTATTCCGTACCGGCCTACAGTGGTACTTCAACCTAAGAGTTTGATTGATTGAGAAGTTTATTGACATCTTAAATAATTTAATCCATGTAATGCTTTAAAAAGGCAAATGGATGGCACAAAAAGCCAAAAGACTGTTTTCCGTTGTGGTTCATTAAATATTCATCACATTTGATACATTCAAAAATAAAAGATATATAACCTGTAACATGTATAGGATGTAAAAAAAATTCCGTTAAAATGGTGCTTTGAGATAAGAGTTGAGTTCAACTCAAGAGTCGGGACCCGGGTGGACCGCTCGCCTGTGCAGCGTTGGTCTCCTGCTGGCCCCACTATGGACTGGACTCTCACTATTATGTTAGATCCACTATGGACAGGACTCTCACTATTGTGTTAGATCCACTATGGACTGGACTCTGACTATTATGTTAGATCCACTATGGACTGGACTTTCACAATAATATGCTATACCCACTCGACATCCATTGCATCCGGTCGCCGCAAGAGGGAATGGGGTCACCCACATCTGTGGTCCTCTCCAAGGTTTCTCATAGTCATTCATATTGACATCCCACTGGGTTGTGAGTTTTTCCTTGCCCTTTTGTGTACTCTGAAGTGAGGATGTCGTTGTGACTTGTGCAGCTCTTTGAAACACCTGTGATTTAGGGCTACATAAATTAACATTAATTGATTGATTGATCCCCGCCATTAGTTGGCATAACAAACGCCATAGTGAACCCCGTCACAAAATAGCGGAAAAAAACTTGTCTTACTCGCTAGCATTAACTTGTAACTACAGATCGTTTTGTTTGTTCGATTGTTTCCCAACCTTGGGAAGGAGGAAAGTGAGTCTGAACGGCGAGAAGAAGCTGTGGATGCTATTCATTGAATTAAAGAAAGTAATCATCAAAAACCTGACCGTGCGTGATGCCAACTTGGCGAAGCAAATCGAGCGTATCACTGTGAGCCTGCACCAGACTGAAGCAGAATGATTCGATAACTGCAGCGAAGAATGTTAAAATAATATCTAAATGGCAGACATTTATCCATGAAAATTTAAAAAAAGCCGCTGACGGTGTGTTTGACAGACAAGCAGATGGAAGAAGATCCTGTAAAAGTCCACTCTCCAAGGGACATGTGTAAATTAGTATTACATTACTTCATAAAACTACTGTAGCTTTTATTAGCACATGTTCTTGTATGTTTTTTATACAATATGTCTTATCTAGTTTGGTTTTCTTTTCAATGTAATATTGTACATGTTAAAATAGTGCTATTTGATTTCAATTAATTTCAATGGGAGACGTCGACTTGCGATACAAGTGTTTTGAGTTAAGAGCACGTAAATAGTGTACTTCAAAATGTATTATTCAGATCTTGTTGTTATTGTTCAACAAATCAAGTGACTTACTGAAAAAACGGTGTGTATTTAGTTGGTTTGCACAAGCAGGTAGTCTGAGGTGGCGCTTTTCCTGTTTTGGTTTCTCATTAGGCTGCTGCAGAATGTGCCGGTTGACTTGATCAAATAAACCTTTAGAAATTCTCTGAATCATGCTTTCTGTACCTCATATTAAAAGAGTATCTATAAACATATAGAATATTTAAAAACAAATTAAATGTTCAAGGCTTCAGGATATTTAACAGACAGGATCCCCCCTTAGAAAAGTTGACGAAAATGTACTTTTTAATGAATTATGTGCATTTTTTAACATTTGAAATTTTACACTTTCTTAATTGCACAAAAAACATAAGTATGCATCTCACACTTTAGGTTATTTTTCTTATTACGTTCTAATGTGGTAAAGGTTGAACAACATAATGAAAAATATGCAGTTAATCTTTCAGATTTTAATGTAAAGACGGTATGTTGTGTCACTTTGTGAGCTGAGTCAGCATCTTCCACTCTTAATTCAACTTTGGCAAAACCATTAAATAAGGCGCTAAAACTTTGTAAAATTTAAAAAAAGAAAGGGAATGTTTATTTTCCCTTTTTATCCACAGAGGCCACACTGCAAAAACTGAAATCTAAATGAGATTAAATATCTCAAATAAGGGTGATATTTGCTTATTTTCTGTCTGATAAGATAATTATTCTCACTAAGCAGATTTTATGTTACAGTGTTTTACTTGTTTTAAGGGTTTTGGTCCTAAATGATCTCAGTAAGATATTTCTATTATTAGATTTTATGACCTATATTGAGTAAAACATGTTTGAAATTAGAATATCAACTTGTGCAAAGTTGTGTTATTAACACTCACAAGTTTAAAAATACTTTTTTAAAGTAATAATTTCTTACCTCAAGCATGAAAAAAAAAATCATGATGCAGAGTGCATATCACTATGTCAAGATAATGGCACTAGCATTTACTTAATTTAAGAATATTTTTTAACATATTGAGCAAAAAGGTCTTTTTTTTTACCAAGAAAAGTGCACTTTTTATTAGTGAGGATATACTTATTTTAAGATATTTTTGGGTTCATTGACGTTAGCTAATTTTACTTGTTTTGGAAAGTCTTGACAAGACACATTTTGTTGTTTTGTTGGCAGATAATTTTGCTTGGATCAAATAAAATACCCCTCATTTTTTTTTTTTTTTTTTCATGTTTTTGAACACTGACTTTTTGCAGTGCACTTAAAGCTGGTCCGAGGTTCTACCACCTATCACACGGGTAATTAATACACAAATATTTCAGCTCCTGTCTCCAATTTCTCAGTTATTGCTAAATGAGTTGCTGCACTCTGCTTTTCACATCTCCTGCACAGCATGTAAAATAATCCCCAAATTTCCACCCGCCGCTTTAGCCGTCGCTCTTCTGCATTGCGGATCCGTGTGAAAGATTATCTGCTGGATCGAAAAGGGCATGAAACATTTAGGAGGAGTGGATGAATGGGTCCGAGGGTTTGACTTGGATGAGTCACATGTTTTTATATGAACGGAAACTAGAGTTGCTTCATGTTGACTGTTCTGTTCTATTCTATTCTATCCAACAACGGTGCTTTGATAAACATTCAAACAGGTGTAACGGACTTTGGTACTGTTGCATTCTGTCCAGGTTAGTTCAGGACGTAGTGGGTCAGGTATCTCTGAAGTTAAGGCAGATAACGGGTATGAGACATAACATATAACACTACACTTTTGAGATTCAAGCAAAGAGTTTCGCACAGCATCTTCGGAGTGAAAATCCTATTACCAAATAGCTCATTTGAAAAATAAACATATATGATAATCACTTCTGTAAATGTTGACCCACTTATGTTTAATCTGTATTGACTTTGTGTGTGGTGTAAAAATATATATGATATATATTTAATTCAAGGTAATGCCAACACATTTTTATTTACATATGGTATTATCATCATTGAGAAAGTGTGTGGGGGGAGCAGGTATTTAAAGAGGGAGTCATGTGACATGCTATCAATGCGAGGCCAATGATTTGGCTTGAAAGGATTAGAGCTGCCGCAGACAGGAGATAACCTTTTTGAAAACACACTACAAATGACTTTTCCACTTACGACTATCAGGCTGCTTCTCACTGCTGGGAAATAGCAAAGCCCGCCCGTTAAAGTTCTACTCAACCCTTCTCATTTTAAGATTGTTGAGATTGGTATTTCTTTTTTTTACTCATTTGCGTCACTGGAACGATCCCAAACCTTTTTTTTTTACTTTTAGACGTACGCCGGCCTTCTATGTGTTTGAGACAATTAGGCAACATTTTTCCTTACAGATACGATCACGGATGGACATTATAGGCTCACCAAATATGGGCATAAGTGTGCCATAGCTGTTGTGCTTACGGGGAGGAGAGCAAGAGGTGTCGCTGATGATAAAGGTGCATGCTGGTGGCTATATATGGACTAATCTGGATTTGGAACACCATTAGCAAGGTTGTCACTTGGCGCTTTACGTCAGCCCTTTGCTAAAACAATGCAGCATTTCTTTAAAGCACATTTATTGTATCATTATGGTAAAATGTCTGTGATTAAAATATGAAAAAGTATTGAAATAACTTAAAAAAAACAATATATATATATATACTGTATATATATATGTGTATATATATAAATATTTATATATGTATATATAAATATTTATATATGTATATATAAATATTTATATATGTATATATATACATATATGTATACATATATATATATATATACATATATATATACGTATATATATAAATATTTATATATGTATATATGAATATTTATATATGAATATATATATATATATATATACATATATGTATACATATATGTATATATATATACATATATATACGTATATATATATAAATATTTATATATGTATATATAAATATTTATATATGTATATATATACATGTATGTATACATATATATACATATATATATATATACGTATATATATATATATATATATATATATATATATATATATATATATATATATATATGGGCTTCACGGTGGCAGAGGGGTTAGTGCGTCTGCCTCACAATACGAAGGTCCTGCAGTCCTGGGTTCAAATCCAGGCTCGGGATCTTTCTGTGTGGAGTTTGCATGTTCTCCCCGTGAATGCGTGGGTTCCCTCCGGGTACTCCGGCTTCCTCCCACTTCCAAAGACATGCACCTGGGGATAGGTTGATTGGCAACACTAAATTGGCCCTAGTGTGTGAATGTGAGTGTGAATGTTGTCTGTCTATCTGTGTTGGCCCTGCGATGAGGTGGCGACTTGTCCAGGGTGTACCCTGCCTTCCGCCCGATTGTAGCTGAGATAGGCGCCAGCGCCCCCCGCGACCCCGAAAGGGAATAAGCGGTAGGAAATGGATGGATGGATGGGATATATATATATATATATATATATATATATATATATGTATATGTATATATATATATATATATATATATATATATATATATATATATATATATATATATATATATATATATATATATAGTAGGGCTGTGAATCTTTGGGTGTCCCACGATTCAATTCAATATCGATTCTTGGGGGCACGTTTCGATAATATATCGATTTTTTTCGATTCGATTCGATTCTCGATTCAAAAACGATATTTTTCCAATTCAAAACGATTCTGTATTCATTCAATACATAGGATTTCAGCAGGATCTACCTCAGTCTGCTGACATGCAAGCAGATTAGTAGATTTAAAAAAAAAAAGCTTTTATAATTGTAAAGGACAATGTTTTATCAACTGATTGCAATAATGTAAATTTGTTTTAACTATTAAACAAACCAAAAATATCACTTATTTTATCTTTGTGAAAACATTGGACACAGTGTGTTGTCAAGCTTATGAGATGCGATGCAAGTGTAAGCCACTGTGACACTATTGTTCTTTTTTATTATTTTCATAAATGTCTAATGATAATGTCAGTGAGTGATTTTTAATCACTGCTATGCTGAAATTATAACTAATATTGATACTGTTGTTAATAATATTCATTTTTGTTTCATTACTTTTGGTTTGTTCTGTGTCGTGTTTGTGTCTTCTCTCAAATGCTCTGTTTATTGCAGTTCTGAGTGTTGCTGGGTCAGGTTTTGTTTTGGAATTGAATTGCATTGTTATGGTCTTGCTGTGTAGTGGTTTGTTGGATTGATTAAAAATAAAAAAAAAAATAAAAAAAATATATATTTATATATCGATTTTTTTAAAATGAGAATCGATTCAGAATCGCACAACGTAAACGATTCGATTCATATTCAAAACGATTTTTTCCCACACCCCTAATATATATATATATATATAGTACATACATACACACATATATATACATATATATATATATATATATATATATATATATATATATATATATATATATATATATATGTATATATATATATATACATATATATGTCTAACAATATTTACACGACATCGACAAGTTTAGTTTTTGATTTCAATGTCAAAAATGTAACTTTCCTTTAATGTGAAGTTGTATTTACATTTAAAAAACTATAGGGATAGGCCTGGAGCAAAACAAACCCCCCAAAAAAAAATATACATATGAAATGGTAACAGTTAGAGATGCTACCTCAGTAGAAACATTTAAGTCCCATCTTAAAACTCATTTGTATACTCTATAGCTTTTAAATAGACCCTCCTTATAGACAAGTTGATTTGCCGTTTCTTTTCTTTTCGGTCCCCTCCAAGGTTTCTCATTGTTATCCCATTGGGTTGAGTTTTTTCTTGCTCTGATGTGGGATCTGAGCTGAGGATGTATTGTGGCTTGTGCAGCCCTTTGAGACACTTGTGATATAGGGGATTATAAGTGAACATTGATTGATTGATTGATCAAAACAAATCTTCCTTACTTAAGGTTGCAGGCAGCCACCGATTATCTTAGTAATTTAGTAATGTAGTTATTATTTTGTTTAAATGATCGATTATTCAAATAAAATAAACTTTATAGCCTCAATGTGTATTTTAGGGAAAATTGTTGAATAATAAAAAATGTTCCTGCTTGATATAACATTAATTTTTTCGAATAAATGCACAACTTTAACATTGAACTTGCGCTATTAATTTGTATGCATTATTACAAATAGAAAAGAAAGCCAAATCACTGCAGCCGCACACCACCGAGCTCATGTGCGCTCCAATGCACCAGCTGGCCGGAAAATAAGTTCACATTTTGTAAACTTCAAATTAATCGATTGAATCGACTAACCGTGGCAAAACTACTGCTACTTTTAGATTGATTTAAAAAATAAAATAAAATAAAAAAAGTATTTCAGTAAATATGTTTTTTTCTCCCCTGTCTGTTATGCTAATATAATGTAGGAAAGTCTTGAACAAACTGATTTTTCTGACTAAGAAATCCCATTTTGTGAATTGTGTGCTTAGTAATTGTTTTGTATCTGTTTTGTATTTTTTCCCCCTTTGATACACAAAAAACTTCAGTTTGTTGGCATGTAATAAATTTAAATGAACAAAAACATTTTACAGTGGTCTTAAAGTTCTAAATGGGAGTCATGGTCAAACTCATTTGGCCCTTTTGAGCATCTCTGTCTTTGTTTTAAGCGTCTTTCTAATCATTCTGTATTTCCCATTGACTGGCTTATACAAGGGCTCTAATGCAACATCTAAATGATCTCAGAAAACTATTCCGGGCTTTTGCACTGATAGGAAATCCTGCACGACGCATCAGTGTGAGGAGTTAAATGTTTTGAAGGTCACACTTTCTCACATTGATCTTACAATGTTTGTTAATTACATTGTCACTGATGTTGTGAGAGATAATTAAGCCACTATGTTTATATGCATAATTATGTGCAATCCGCATCAGCCTTTGAACGACAGCGGAGAACGAGCGCAGGAAGAGAGAGAAATGTTTTAATTGTGTGCTGAGTAGAATGGTAGAAGTATAGATGCCCTACTTACAATCAACAACAAATAACTCGCAGGGAAACGAAATGAAGTGTCTGCGTTCAATGTTTAAAAGGTAGAACATGTACGTCTTTTTTGCAAAAATGACAGTCATACTAAAAGTACAACAAACCCCACAGGTCTTTTTTTTTCTGAGGAGCTGCTTTTGCTGAGCTGCTTAATAACATGAAGGATTTTATGCCTTACATGGACTGTAAGCACATACAATTCGGAGTGAGAGTTGAAACAAGAGCTAATTCAAAAACCAAAAAAAAGTACCTGACATAATAACTGCTGACAGCTTTGTTAAAACAAAGTTTTTACAGTCAAAAAAAAAAGTATAAAGCTTGTTTTTCTTCCTTTCTTTCAACCCAGCAAGTGACTTTTATCGCCTTTTATTGTCATTCAAATTTGAACAGATAAGAACAAAATGTTGTTGTAGTGCAGGATAAAAGAGCAATAAGGTGCAGATATAAATAAATAGATTACTGTACAGAAAAATATATTTGCATATGGATCCCCATTTATGGATGTATGTTATCTCCCGTCCAAAGGCAAAACCTAGTAACTCACTTCTAGCTGATTTTGAGAAAACAAAGGAAAACCAATCCATCTTGATGCTGTCTTACAAAGATCTACAAAGTCATAAAACGTATAAATGTTTTCTTGAGCTTTCATTTTCTTGCCAATTGAACCATGGATTGAATCTGCTCTCATGAGCGTGTGCCCTTTCTCCAGATATTTTATCACAATCTCGGGTGGGCCCCATTCTGCGTTTGCACATTGGGCAAGCGCCGTGTACAGCGTCCAGTTTTTATTTTGACCTCCACAGTTATCTGCTCAAAAGAGTATGCAAGGGGAAGAATCAAGAACAATACATTTAATGAAGGTGCTTGCAACGTCCTGGGCCAATCTTCCAAATATCCCCTCGTGCCATAATATCACATAATCAGGTTGACCATCGGCCCTCATTCGTGCAAATGTCTCATTAAAGACAATAAGGCGACTGACAAAGAAGCTCCGATTGGTCCCTTGAGATACTAGGTTTTTCTGTTGTATCTACGCGGTTATGTGGTAGTTGCTAGGTCCTGCCATGCACGTAACAGCTTACTTACGGAACAAATTACAATATCGCATACACTAATGTAAAGCATATCACCTAGGAACTCCAAAATTATTATCAGGTCGATTTTGACCAAAATTGAGTTACTGGGTTTTGCCTTTGGACGGGTGTTATATTGTCTTTATATTCCAGCGAGTCAATCTGTTTTTCGGGGGAAATTTATTCTATTCTATTCTATTCTGTCTCTACCTATTGGAAAATGGCAACATTTCAACTCAGTAAGCGAGAAAACGATCAGTAATTGCTAAGGCACGGAGACGTAAGAAGAAGAGTCTTTCTACTCCTTTTCAGACATGCTGAATTGTACAACTGGACTCATAGGGCTCCTTCATCGAACTTGTTGAGATCCAGCGTCTTTTGCTGTGGACATTTGTGTTTTATTTGAAAGGGCTGTTTTTTTTTTTTTTTTAATGAAATGTGTAATGTGGAATGTTGATATACGAACCCATCTCCGTACGAACTTTTCAATTTACGAACATCAAACCGAATAAAAATATGCTTTTCCTGTGCAAACCTTCCCTCAGTACATTAATGTTTTATCCTCGCTACTCTTAGTTGTCTGCTCTTAACAACATTTTTCTAGTTTTGCTAACTCAATATGAATCCAAAAATGGACGACATTCATAAAGTATTGCTGCGCGCCAAGAAGATTACCAACAAGTAGGGGTGTAACGGTATACAAACATTTCGGTTCAGTACGTACCTCGGTTCAGAGGTCACGGTTCGGTTCATTTTCGGTACAGTAAGAAAAAAACTAAATATACATTTTTTTATTATTTATCTTATATGGGGACGGCGTGGCGCAGTGGGAGAGTGGCCGTGCGCAACCTGGGGGTCCCTGGTTCAAGCCCCACCTATTACCAACCTCGTCACGTCCGTTGTGTCCTGAGCAAGACACTTCACCCTTGCTCCTTATGGGTGCTGGTTAGCGCCTTGCATGGCAGCTCCCTCCATCAGCGTGTGAATGTGTGTGTGAATGGGTAAATGTGGAAGTAGTGTCAAAGCGCTTTGAGTGCATTGAAGGTAGAAAAGCGCTATACAAGTACAACCCATTTATTTATTTAACAAATTTGCTAAATCTTCCACCAAAATATTTTTCTTAGTGGAATATTTGATATGAAGTAATCGGAAACTTGGACAGGTCAATAATTCATAATAACATTGATTTTGATTCAATATTATGTTTTCAACAATGACAGTTTGAAAAAAAAAAACAGCTTTGTTTTATTACTCAACGTTGCAACTTTTTCTAAATTACATTTAGCCTTTAAGCTTTTTTATTTCACTTTTGTTTATGTTTTTGTTTATTTCAATAGTATTTTTAGAATGTGCTGTGGGCCTTTAAAACATTAGCTGTGGGCCGCATAGATAATAAAAAATTACATCTGATTAATCAATGGGTAGAAAGCAGAGCCTGTCGACGCATGCGTTTAACAAAACTCTCTCACTCTCTGTCTCTGCCCCGCCCTAATGAATGTTAACACTGCGTGCACCACTTCTTTTTTTGTTTTTAACCCCTTCTTAACCCTGAACGTACATTGAAAATACACGCAACCATAACTCAAAATGCCGGACATTCAAAGCATTTAAGAAACTCCACTTGGACAGCTCTGCAAAGAGGACATATCCTGTGAAAATAGGAGGTATGGTCAGTCTATCATAGCCCAGTTGTTGTTGTTTTTTTGATTGATTGAAACTTTTATTAGTAGATTGCACAGTACAGTACATATTCTGTAGAATTGACCACTAAATGATAACACTGGAATAAGTTTTTCAACTTGTTTAAGACGGGGTCCACGTTAATCAATTCATGGTGCCTCGGTGTGCATTGTTTACACAACGTGTGGTGTGCTACTTAATATGTCCGTGTCGTTTGGTGTACCTCTGAACCGAAACGGTTCAATACAAATACACGTACCGTTTCACCCCCACCGACAAGGTAAAGCGGATTTCTTTTTTAAATTCCTAATTGTAGTGACCCGGCTGGTAAAGTTAAGGAGTTTTATGAATTCCAACTGTGAGTGCACAACAGGGCTAGTGACAGTTCAGCCGGTTGTCGTGGTCTCGGCTTTGGTATTCAATAAAACGTCAATCGATCCCCCCCTTGTTATGTTTCTTTGATATACAGTACCGCGTTGCACTTTATATATACTGTGTTCAAAGTGTACAAACTTTTCTATTTACGAACCATATTTTATAACCAGTTAAGCTCCTAAATGGAGGTTCCACTGTAACCCAGGAGGATATATGATGATTAACTTTGCTTCAATGTTACAGTATTGAGTATGAATGGGAAAGTCAGACCTTTGGAGCGGATTCGCGCTTCCTGTCTCCTGCATCTGCTATTTCCAGGGCCATCTATCACATCTGCTTTCCTAATTATCTTTGCTTACATTCTATCTGATGTCTTGTATTTGATAACGGTGCTAGTCAAGCACGCCGACGGCGCTGCAGCGGCTAGCTTTAGTGAGCTTATATAGGCACAATCAAAGACTCAATATGTAATCCTGAGTGTAAAATGAAGCTTGGCCCGGCCCCGCCATGCGCTCTTTGCCCGCAGCTGCTGCAACGGCCTTTTCGCTGTAAGCCTATTCCATTTCTGAATTTCTTCATCCAGTTTAGCACACTCGGACAAGTTCCTGTGTTCGCCCTCCAGCACGCCAGTTGAATCTGTCTTTAGGGTAATAATGTCACTGACTATTCATAATGTAACTCTAGAGTGTCTCTCTCCAATAATGGGCACACTTAAGCTTGTGTGCATGTGGCAATGTCACACACACACACACACACACACACACACACACACACACACACACACACACACACACACACACACACACACACACACACACACACACACACACACACACACACACACACACACGCACACACACACACCCATCTAACCTGAGCCTTTGCCCCTTAATACTCTAAAGTGGAATGTTCTGAAGGGCAAAGCGGGAGAAGATGGTTTAAAGCAGCAGCGACGTGATTGGAGGATGATTTCATACGCACCTGGAGAGGAGAAAGACGCTTGGCGGGTCTGGGCCTCGCTCGGCGGCATGTAGGCGTCAGGTTTTGAAGGCCCGTCGTCAGCCTCTTTGTCGTCGTGGTAGCTGCCATCCTGAGAGCCCGCAAAGGGCTCCGCCTCCTCGCCGTCGTCCTCGTCGTCGCTGCATCCTTTGGGCTGCACCATGTAGACCCCCACGGGAGGGCTGTCTTCATCGTTGGCGTCTTTCAGTTCGTGCTCCTGCTCGTCGCCGCACCCCAGCGGCAGCGGCTCCTCGCCGTACTCGCCGTTCACCCACTTCTCGATGGCCTCGCGCCTCTTCTGGTCCTCCTCCAGGCTCTGACTCAAACTCAGGCTCTCGGGGAAGTTGGCGTCGTTGTCGTCGTAGTGGGAACTGCCGCGCTCGCTGTTTTCAGCCACGCTCTGGTCTCCTTCTGCGTTCTGGGAGCTGCTGTCAAAGACCACCTGGCGGCTCAGCTTGGCACAGATAGCATTGAGTTTTAGGCCGCCTTTCCTTTTGGCAGCCATCTTGGGTTTTCCTGAGGTCGTTTCAGTGCATAAACTCCTTTCAGCTGAGGGAGGAGAACAAAAAAAGGGACCATGAGGTGTCACATTCAGACGTGCTCCTGAACCACATCTGATTTCAAATATCACAATGGGGGGAAAAAACAAACTGACTTTGGAATGGTAACTGCTGCTATTAATAAGCCCTCCCTGAAAGCACTTCACAATAAGAGCGGCACCTCCATGGGCAGCTCGGGGGTGGCGGAGTGGGGGGAAAAGCAGGAAGAAAAAAGCAGTGGCAGCTGAAACCACAGCCAGATATGTATCAGTACTACAGTACAAGCTGGCTACATAATCCTTCACATGACAGCACCTTAGAGACACTGAAATGTTATCTCCAGGCTCACCTCGGGAGGCTGTGGTCCTGCACTGAGCGAGGGGAGGGGAGCGCAGTCCTGCAAAAACTCTGGATGTGGACTGACAACAAAATAAAAGGCAGTTTGAGTGTGTTTGGATTACTCGCATTGACTATTACGATTGGCATCGATCTATGGAGGCCACTTTGTCATTTAGAGCAGGGGTGTCCAAACCAAGGCATGCGAACCAAGTGCGGCCCGCTGGCATGTTGAGTTTGGCCCGCGAGAAGACTTTAAAAAGGAACCTCCGACTTAATTCTAAATACATGACAGTATAACTCAGGGGTAGGGAACCTATGGCTCTAGAGCCAGATGTGGCTCTTTTGATGACTGCACCTGGCTCTCAGATAAATCTTAGCTGACATTGCTTAGCACGATAAGTAATGAATAATTCCGCTGGTAATCACAGTGTCAAAAATAACGTTCAAAATATAAAACATTCTCATGCATTTTCATCCATCCATCCGGTTTTTGCCGCACCTGTTCAAGAAGTCGCATTAATGGTAAGAAGTATTTTATTTATTTTTGGTTAGCCTCAGAATAACAATATTATTAAAAAGAATAAGAGACTTGTTATACTCTTAAAATGTTGGTCTTTCTTAAAAATGCACGCATATAGTTGTATTCAGTGTTAAAAAATAAATAAATGATATGGCTCTCACGGAAATAATTCGCTTGTATGGCTCTCTCAGCCAAAAAGGTTGCCGACCTCTGGTAAAATTGCTGCAAGTTTGCAACCATCTGGTGGACAACATGTGTAATTCAGGTTAATGACCATGAATTAACATTTGATTGTGTCTATCCCTCCGGATTTTCAGTGCCCCTCCCGAAAATCTCCTGGGGCAACCATTCTCTCGAATTTCTCCCGATTTCCACCCGGACAACAATATTGGGGGCGTACCTTAAAGAACTACTGAAACCCACTACTACCGACCACTCAGTCTGATAGTTTATATATCAATTGTGAAATATCAACATTGCAACACATGCCAATACGGCTGGTTTGGTTTACTAAATTAGAATTTTAAATTTCCCGCTGAGTTTCTTGTTGAAAACGTCGCCGAATGATGACGCATGCTTGTGACGTTATTGGTTGGAGGGGACATATTAGCCAGGCACCAGTTAGGGTTAAAAGTCGTCTCTTTTCATCGCATAACTGCACGGTATTTTGGACATCTGTGTTGTTGAATCTTTTGCAAATTTGTTCAATTAATAATAGAGACTATAAATGAAAATGCTGTTGGTGGAAAGCGGTGGATTGCAGCTGTCTTTAGCACCGAGACACAGCCGGTGTTTCTTTGTTTGTTGTGAAGCTTTAACACAGAGCGGTCAAGCAAACATGTTTCTCTACGTCAACCAGTATGTTTTTGGATGGGAAAATTGTGATATTAAGTTGGCTCTTACCGGAGACATCTGTGGATTACTGGACCTCCTCCTGCAGCAGCTGTCAAAAAAGGCAGCTAGGAGCTTGGCTCCTCCATGGCTTTCATCAAAGACACTGGCATTCACCGCAGCCATCCGACTTTGAGGTATGACTTTAGATCTCACTAAAACACTATAATAACAATAAGCAGATAAGGGATCTTCCAGAATTATCCTAGTAAATGTGTCTAATTACATCTGAGGCTATGATTATAAACAATGTGAGGATTTGAGGAGCCCTTACACCGGTGATGTCACGCGCACATCGTCTACTACTTCCGGTAAAGGCAAGGCTTTTTTATTAACGACCAAAAGTTGCAAACTTTATCGTCGATGTTCTCTACTAAATCCTTTCAGCAAAAATATAGCAATATCGCGAAATGATCAAGTATGACACATAGAATGGACCTGCTATCCCCGTTTAAATAAGAACATTTCATCTAAGTAGGCCTTTAAAGGCACTGCCTTTAGCGTTATCTCTCGCCTGAAAAGGAGACTATTTTATGTCTCCGTTATCCATAGGTTTATCTATAACCCATAAAGTAGGCAGGCACGGAGCTATTTCTCAGCGTGTGTTTATTCCTTCCGGCACGTTAATACACTAACACACAACATCCGGATTCCCATCATGCTTTGCTTCAGAACCAGGGCAAGTAGTAATGTCGAGGAAACATACCAGAGACAAAGCCGAAGAACGAAGAAGAGACATGGCAAAGACGAGTAAGAAGAAGAAGTACGCTTGCAAGTTCCAAAATGATTGGAAAAAAATTATTTCAGTTCATCCATGACAGGTAGAAGGGGAAGGGGTATGCTGCCTGCAAATTTTGTAGATCAGTCTTCTCCATTGAACACGGTGGCCGAACGGATGTACTCATTCATCAACGGATTTTATATATATATATATATATATATATATATATATATATGTATATATATATATATATATATATATACATATATATATATATATATATATATATATATATATATAATATATATATGTATATATATATGTATATATATATATATATATATTTTTTTTTATATATATGTATATATATGAAAGAAGCACAAACCCTGTTTCCATATGAGTTGGGAAATTGTGTTAGATGTAAATATAAATGGAATACAATGATTTGCAAATCATTTTCAACCCACATTCAGTTGAATATGCTACAAAGACAACATATTTGATGTTCAAACTGATAAACTTTTTTTTGTTTGGCAAATAATCATTAACTTTAGAATTTGATGCCACCAACACGTGACAAAGAAGTTGAGAAAGGTGGCAATAAATACTGATAAAGTTGAGGAATGCTCATCAAACACTTATTTGGAACATCCCACAGGTGTGCAGGCTAATTGGGAACAGGTGGGTGCCATGATTGGGAATAAAAACAGCTTCCCAAAAAATGCTCAGTCTTTTACAAGAAAGGATGGGGCGAGGTACACCCCTTTGTCCACAACTGCGTGAGCAAATAGTCAAACAGTTTAAGAACAACGTTTCTCAAAGTGCAATTGAAATAAATTTAAGGATGTCAACATCCACGGTCCATGATATCATCAAAAGGTTCGGAGAATCTGGAAAAATCACTCCATGTAAGCCGCATGGCCGGAAACCAACATTGAATGACCAGACAGCACTGTATCAAAAACTGACATCAATTTCTACAGGAGATCACCACAGGGGCTCAGGAACACTTCAGAAAACCACTGTCGCTAAATACAGTTTGTCGCTACACCTGTAAGTGCAAGTTAAAGCTCTACAATACAAAGGGAAAGCCATTTATCAACAACATCCAGAAACACTGCCGGCTTCTCTGGGCCCGAGATCATCTAAAATGGACTGATGCAAAGTGGAAAAGAGTTCTGAAGAGTCCACATTTCAAATTGTTTTTGGAAATATTCGACATCGTGTCATCCGGACCAAACATGCTTATTTCAGCAAGACAATTCCAAGCCACATTCAGCATGTGTTACAAAAAGGGGTGCGGGTACTTTCCTGGCCCGCCTGCAGTCCAGACCTGTCTCCCATCGAAAATGTGTGGCGCATTATGAAGCGTAAAATACGACAGCGAAGACCCCGGACTGTTGAACGACTGAAGCTCTACATAAAACAAGAATGGGAAAGACTTCCACTTTCAAAGCTTCAACAATTAGTTTACTTAGTTACCAAACGTTTATTGAGTGTTGGTAAAAGAAAAGGTGATGTAACACAGTGGTGAACATGCCCTTTCCCAACTACTCTGGCACGTGTTGCAGCCATGAAATTCTAAGTTAATTATTATTTGCAAAAAAATATATATGTTTATGAGTTTGAACATCAAATATCTTATCTTTGTCATGCATTCAATTGAATATGGGTTGATTTGCAAATCATTGTATTCCTTTTATTTTTACATCTAACACAATTTCCCAACTCATATGAAAACAGGGTTTGTACTTGAAGATATACCCTTGATGCTCAGTGCCAAGCAGGTAGGTAATGGGTCCCATTTTTAAAGTCTTTGGTATGACTCACGACCTACCGATATCAGGGCCTGGTCACTTATTTTGACTTGGAGGCCAAATTTAGAGAAAAAATGTGTCTGGGGGCCGGTACATCAGAATTTTAGGAACACTAATACAAAACCTCACAATAATGTCTACATGCTAAAAACGAAATGGCATTTAACATTTTTTTTACTGAACGAGACACCCAGAATTTGCATGAAAATAAAGAATGTGTGATTTACAATATTAACTATGAAGGATAAAACACTGAATAATGACCACATAAGCACGCCACAACCCCTCTCCATCCACATATTTTACTATCAAGCAAAATGCAACAAAAATATAAAGGCGAAGTCTAAAAGAAAAAAAAACACCTACAATTTGATATATCTGATATATATTTAAGTTTCAGAACTTTGTTGTAAAAATCTCCTTCCGCGTCTGTCCTTGACACCTGCATTTCAACTAATTAGTTGATTATAGTAACTAATTAGATGACCATAGTAACTAATTATATTACCATAGTAACTACTGTATCATGCAAAAGCGCAGATTCCAACCATTGAAAGACTTAGCATAGTTGAAGACTTACGGTCATTAGAAAACATCACTGCACATCATCATGGCAGCTACACTTTACATCTCAAGCATCTAAACAAATGATCTGGGAATGTCTGGCGGGCCAGATTGAAAAGCTTAACGGGTCGCATGTGGCCCCCGGGCCTTAATTTGCCTTGGTCTGCTCTAACCACAAGGCCAGTGAGTAGGTGACCTAATATCTAATAGGTTGATTATCAAATATATAGACCAGGGGTCACCAACGCGGTGCCCGCGGGCACCAGGTAGCCCGTAAGGACTAGATGAGTCGCCCGCTGGCCTGTTCTAAAAATAGCTCAAATAGCAGCACTTACCAGTGAGCTGCCTCTATTTTTTAAATTGTATTTATTTACTAGCAAGCTGGTCTCGCTTTGCTCGACATTTTTAATTCTAAGAGAGACAAAACTCAAATAGAATTTGACAATCCAAGAAAATATTTTAAAGACTTGGTCTTCACTTGTTAAAATAAATTAATGTATTTTTTTTACTTTGCTTCTTATAACTTTCAGAAAGACAATTTTAGAGAAAAAACACTACCTTAAAAATGATTTTAGGATTTTTAAACACATGTACCTTTTTACCTTTTAGGTTCCTTCCCCTTTTTTCCTGACAATTTAAATCAATGTTCAAGTATTTTTTTTTATTATTGTAAAGAATAATACATACATTTGAATTTAATTCTTCATTTTAGCTTCTGTTTTTTTAACGAAGAATATTTGTGAAATATTTCTTCAAACTTCTGATTAAAATTCAAAGAAATTATTCTGGCAAATCTAGAAAATCTGTAGAATCAAATGTAAATCTTATTTCAAAGTCTTTTGAATTTCTTTTAAAAAAAATTTCTGGAAAATCTAGAAGAAATAATGGTTTGTCTTTGTTAGAAAAATAGCTTGGTCCAATTTGTTATATATGCTAACGAAGTGAAGATTGGATTTTAACCTATTTAAAACATGTCATCAAAATTATAAAATTAATCTTAATCAGGAAAAATTACTAATGCTGTTCCATAAATTCTTTTTTTAATTTTTTCAAAAAGATTCAAATTAGCTTGTTTTCCTCTTCATTTTTTTCAGTTGAATTTGGAATTTTAAAGAGTCGAAATTGAAGATAAACTATGTTTCAAAATTTAATTTTCTTTTTTTTCGTGTTTTCTCCTCTTTTAAACCGTTCAATTGGGTGTTTTTTTCTTAATTTATTCTCCTTCCGCAAAAGGTAAAAAAATGTACGACGGAATGACAGACAGAAATACCCATTTTTTAAAATACATATAGATTTATTTCATAAAGGTTAATTGAGAAAATTGGCTATTTCTGGCAATTTATTTAAGTGTGTATCTAACTGGTAGCCCTTCGCATTAATCAGTACCCAAGAAGTAGCTCTTGGTTTCAAAAAGGTTGGTGACCCCTGACATAGACGCATACATTACGAATGTACCCATCAATTCAATTGTGATTCCGCCCTGTGCCTGCTTCATGATGAACAGAACCTATTTTGCATCTCGACGGGCAGATTTAGAAATGCTGTGTTACATATGAAGTGAGACGTCATGCAGCCAATAAGCTTGTTTTACAGGGACATGCAGTATGGCCCGCTGTCACCGCTCTCCTCGGTGCAGCCTCTCCTAACAATGGAGCGTGATAGAGTGTGCTTTGGGGCTGGAATGGGTGGCATTATTTCAACCCAAGTGGGGCTATCTTTATAACATGTCCTCTGATGAGGCAGGAACAGCTGCCTGTGGCATTCCATATCCCGAGCTGCCTTTTTAGGGCAGAAAGTGCACTCTGTTACCTTTCACTTTATTTCCAGAGCCACCAAAGTTCACCTTGCCACGGCGTTTCACAGACTCCAACTCAAGGCCAGATTTTTATCGCGGCCGTAAATAACCGAGGAGTAAACGGCGCCGTTCGTGATGTTTTTTAAAAGTTGTGATCTGTTTTTTTCATTGCGTTTCACGTAAAGCTCCGGGCAGCGTGGAGCCAGGAGATGTTTATTCCTGTTGTGTTGACTCAGCATCTTGCCTAACATAATATGCTAAGCTACCTGGTTGAGCAGGAGAGGAATGTGTGATATCATAGGTTGCACAGTTCTATCTTTAAGACTCAATTGACTTTCTATAACAAGTACGAGCCACTTCATTTCTCCCTCGGCCATAAAACGCAACACAATCACGCGTGAGCCCTTGCCGGCGTTATGTAAATCACGCCGGCGCAACATAAAATCCGGTTTTCATTTTCTTTTGCAAAGAATCATTAGGAGGATACGCCGTTGGAGGGAGTTTACAAATCACCCCCCCTTGTCAGCGGACAATGCGAGCCGCGCTCGCCACACATGCTTTCTCATTTACTGTATTTACATTGCAGACTTCCTCTGCGAAACAATGAAATCAGGAATGATGTCGTTTTGAGAGTGGTGCTTGGGAGCGTGCATCGACGGCACGTTACGCCACCAATTTTAGTGTTAGACAATTGCAGGCGGGGGGGTGAAAGGGTCACCTTTTTTAGAGGACAGCCATTTTGGAGAGGGGGGGGTTCAAAACCAGCTGGAGAAACTATTAGGAAGTGGAAGACATAAATTTCCAACTTCTTTTATTTTTTATTTTTACAAGTTCCCTCCCAAGGAAGATTGGGGTCATTTGGGTGTTGCAGTGGAGGTCATTTTTTTGTGTTAACTGCATTCAGTATTTCATGCTCTAACTACCAATTTCCTTTGCATCACAGCCCCCAAATCCTGGTAGGAAATGACCCCTGCACACTTGTTTCTTTCCATTAGAGGCTATTTCTGTTGGATTTTCTGTTTACAACAAAATGCGAGCAGAACTAACTTACTGAAACCCACTACTACCCACCACACAGTCTGATAGTTTATATATCAATGATGAAATATTAACATTGCAACACATGCCAATACGGCCTTTTTAGTTTACTAAATTACAATTTTAAATTTCTCGGGAGTTTTTTCTTGAAAACGTCGCGTAATGATGACGTGTACGCTTGACGTCACGGGCTGTTAGGAAATATGAGCGCTGCGCACACACACAGCTACAAGTCGTCTGCTTTAACGGCATAATTACACAGTATTTTGGAGATCTGTGTTGCTAAATCCTTTGCAATTTGTTCAATTAATAGTGGAGGAGTCAAAGTAGAAAGATGGAGTTGGTAAGCTTTAGCCTTTAGCCACACAAACACACGGTGATTCCTTGTTTACAATTCACGGAGGTGAAACTTTACTATGGATCACAGCGAACATGGATCCCAACCGAATGTCAACCAGCAGGTTTCGGTGAGAAAATTGTGGTAAAAAGTCGCTTCTTACCGGGGATCAGCTGAGCTTGTGCCGCCCATAAAGCTGCCGTCGACTTCCCTGAGACACTGCGTATCAAGACACCCGTGGACACACGCCTCTGACTATCAGGTACTGTTAAATTCAGTAAAACACTAGCAACGCTATAGAAAGATAAGGGATTTCGCAGAATTATCCTAGTAAATGTGTCTAAAAACATCTGAATCCGTCCCAATGCAATTGCGTTTTTTTTTTCAAACTCGTTTTTTTGTTTTTTTTTCCTAGTCCGTCACTGTCAATATCCTCAAACACGAATCTTTCATCCTCGCTCAAATTAATGGGGAAATTGTCGTTTTCTCGGTCGGAATAGCTGTTTTTGTTGGAGGCTCCCATTAAAATCAATGTGAATATGTGAGGAGCCATCAACATGTGACGTCATTGTCTGCGACTTCCGGTAGAGGCAGGGCTTTTCTGTTAGCAAGCAAAAGTTGCGAACCTTATCGTGGATGTTCTCTACTAAATCCTTTCAGCAAAAATATGGCAATATCGTGAAATAATCAAGTATGACACATAGAATGGACCTGCTATCCCCGTTTAAATAAGAAAATCTCATTTCAGTAGGCCTTTAAAAAGCCCCCAAGGAGGACCGTATTAAGGTTGGATGGTTTACAGAAGCTGTCTGCGCAATTATTTATTATTTCTGTCCTCAGCAGCTTTTTGCTTACATTACTGATCGCTATGGTAACACTAAGCTGTTTACCTCCAGTCGTTTGTGTGCATGATAGCGTACAATGATATCAAATCTAAGGGGACCGACTTGAAAGAGCAACTCTTCCCCGTGGGGCCGACTCTCCGCAACCTCCCAGAGAGTCCAGTAAGCGTTCTGCCTTATTAGTGAATATCAGAGAGAAAAACAAGGCTGTCATGTGGACCGGACATATTTACACTTTGTTTTAGCCTCCTGTGCTAATTTTCAATGAGCTGACAGCCCCTGTCAGCATTGTGCCTTAGTGAGGGGGGAAAGTCATTTTTCCAACTGCTTATGTTACATGTGACATTATTTTACTGGAAACAGCCCAGAGCTGCGAACCAGAACCGAGTATTGTCTTTATAAGGTCAAAACCTAAGGAAAAAGACAGGAATATGTTCTAAATATTCTCTGTTTCTGTTAAGAACTTATGCTGGAGTTGAAGGAGACACAGTCCTTCCTTTTTTTTTTTTTTTTTTTATGTAAACGCTGTGTTTGTGTGGCAGAGTCATATCACGCCCAATCAAGTGGCGTTTCGAATCCTAATAACGCTGTTGGAAGTGCATCATTTGTGTGAACGAGCAGAGACTGCAATCAAGGCAGCTCTCGAGTAAAGGATGTGAGAAATTTAATGACGGCTGTGACGAGGTGGGTTTACCTTTGTCTGACTTCAGCCATAGCCAATCTTTTCAGAGAAGATTTTTTTTTTCCCAATATTGGCCTTTCCTTGTCAGAGGTCATCAGAGCGAGTCAAGCACAGTGTGGTTTTCCATTAACATTTCCAAATGCAACTCCAGATGGGAATCGAAATCAAACCAAACCAAACAATGACACCAGTGGGCAAATACTATCATGTAAACATGTTTTAATATTCTTTTTTTTTTTAATTCTTTTTTTTTCCAGATGAAATGGGTTTTAAATACACTATTTTCTGAACTATAAGCGACTACTTTTTCCCCACGCTTTGAACTGTGCAGTTTGTACAAAGGTGCATCTTATCTTTGGATTTTCCTTTCCATTCACGGTTAAATAATGGAATGGATTGAGCAAAGACATCAAGCAATGTATTAAAATGACCCACTTCAAGAAACTGTTCAAACTCAAAGTGTTTACAAAGTACAAGGATGAAGATTCCTGGTAAATATCTTGAACCGGATTAAAAAAGGAGAACATCTTATTTATCTCTTAAAGGATGAATAAAGACATCAATGACTTCTCTGTTTTGTTTACAGGCCTCGTTTGAAAACAATTAAGGTATGTAAATAAACATTTACAGAATATTTCTAGGTAAATGTCTTATTTCACAACGTAGCGGTATATATCTGCGGCTGAAAGTCCGGTGCGGCTAATACGACACATGAACTTTTTTTTTTCTTTTATAGATTTGTGGTTGCGGCCTATATACTGGAGCGGTTTATAGTTGAGAAAATACAGTATTTTTCATGACCTATTATGTTACGGTGTCATATTGCTATATTGGTATTTTTTAAGGGACACGCGGTAGGAAATGGATGGATGGATGGAAATACAATTATATAACAATATCTTGTAAATAACGCTAATAATAGCAAAATTGAAACTTTTTGAAATACCTTTATTCAATATGCTGCCACTGTTTATTAATTATTTTGTAATTTCCTGGTATAGGCTCTAGAACAGGGGTGTCAAAGTCAAGAACCCCAGGATGATTAGTATTGAAACCGGCCCGCAGGCCACAGTTGCCTGCTGATGTTTTGCACGCACCAATACTCCATCAGTATTGGCACTAGGAATTTTAAAAACGGGGTCTCAGGGACCCCAGCATGTCATGAAAATGGGGTCCCACAATAAATTTTTGGGGTTCCACTTTTTTGTAACCGTTTTGAAAACAACTAATAAATGTATGCATTGTCCAGTTATATCTCACATTCTATATTGTGTTTTGGAAAAAAGTTGTCATAAAAGTTACTTAATTCATAAAAAAAACAATACTAGAGAAAACACATTTGAATGCATATGTAAATGTATTCAGTTATAAACATTCATTCACTGTCTTCTTTCCTTCATGGATCTAAACTTTACTGCTGCGGGTAGTTTTTTTCTATGTTTTTAATGTAATATTTTCAGAATGTGTTTGTTCTATTTTTGCCCAAAGTAAGAAAAATAAAACAATCTGAAGTTGTCTTTGTTTTTTTGTTTTAATGCCATGATTTTAATAGTCCGGCCCCTGAGCTAAAATGAGTTTGACACCCCTGCTCTAGAAAGAAGCGTGGGGACGCTTAAGTATTATGAACAATCATGCATTTTCACAAGATGTGTCCAACTTATTCCAGCATGTGTTGTTAAGTTCTACTAAAAATGAACGTGGAGGCAAACAAGTAAGCAATATCTCGACTTAATTAATACAAACAGGGTCTGGGAGACAAAGATTGTTTTACAATATGCAACAGAGATTTGCCCGAGCTTATAACTTTATGAATCTTTGGTGGATAAAGTTTGTACTTCCTTTAACCTTTGATGTATTTTTTGATGAAGTGTGGTATGCAAGTTAAAGAGAGGATGTTTGAAATTGTGCGAGAGGATCCGCTAGGAAGTCAAGTGGAAGGTACGCCATGACACGCGGACCCCAGCATCTGGCCCCCTTTCTCATTTTTATTACACAAGAATAACAATAAGCGAGGTCGTCGACCCCGCCGTGAGATTTTGCCACATTTTCCTAGGAGTCTGTGAAGCCGATGCCGAGAAATTTCCATTTTTCCGCATCCATATTTAATTGAGTTTTGTCCCAGTGGTGCGGAAATGATTTGTTTTTTGCTCTCTGTTCACTTGACTCCTCTTCGGAGTCGCTAACCCTGATTAAGACGTTCCCGTTAATTTCCCAGCGCACACCTTTTTTTTTGTGCATTAATGGTTCTGATCGTCTAATTAAAACTTCTCAGCTCGGCTGCTGATCACCGCTCGTTGTGCCTCTGACCTGAAGTTTTAATTGCCGCATCAGAAGCGGTAATAATAATTTTGAGGTTCTGATGATTAAAAACAATGCCATTGCCAACTAGATGATAGATGAAGGTTTGGGGGTGGGCACATCAGAGGTAAAGTTTATGTGAAGTGGGGATTTAGAGAGGAAGCAGTAACGATGGCGAAGTGGGAGGGGATCTTGGGGGATAGCGACGCTGCTAGAAGGGCTGGCAGAGCATATTGAACTCTGCCGGCCCACCTGTGCCCAAGTGTCTTCCTGAAGGAACCGGTTTAGTTAGTCTTAGGACGCAGTTCCCCTCCCCAAATGTAAATCGGCTCACTTGTTTAGTGCGCAAAGGTACTTCTGCACGGCTTCATAAAGCGAGGCATCCAGTAGTGATGACACAAAACATGTAGGAAGTAGAGCTTGGGGGGTTTAAAGTCATTTGCGTCACACAGCTCCAATTTTGTTGGCCTCCAGTATATTGTCGAAATGAAAAACATTTAAAAAAAAGTAAAAATGTCAGAAAAAAGAGCAACAAAATGTAATGTAATGTGAAGTGAAAGAAGTGAATTATATTTATAAAGCGCTTCTATCTAGTGACTCAAAGCGCTTTACATATCCATCCATCCATTTTCTACTGCTTATTCCCTTTTGGGGTCACGGGGTGCGCTAGCGCCTATCTCAACTTCAATCGGGCGGAAGGCGGGGTACACCCTGGACAAGTCGCCACCTCATCGCAGGCGCTTTACATAGTGAAAGCCAATATCTAAGTTACATTTAAACCCAGTGTGGGTGGCACTGGAAGCAGGTGGGTAAAGTGTCTTGCCCAAGGACACAACAGCAGTGACGAGGATGGCGGAAGCGGGAATTGAACCGGCAACCCTCAAATTGCTGGTCCAATCGCTCTACCAACCGAGCTATACCAATGAGAAAAGGCTTAAATCTAATAATAATACACTTTGCAAACTATTAAAAAGACACAAAGTTTTCTCTTTGAGGGATGCAATGATATGAACATTTACTTTCACGGTTGTCAAAATTATTAAGTTTATCGTTATTATCACGGTATTGTTGAATATTCTCAAAAAGTACTTATACGCATTATATAGCCAGCAGTCAGCGAACTGGTCGCTCGCTGCTTCACTGGGAAAGGAGCAGTACCATTGAGTGGTGGTTTATCAAAGTGCTGTCATCAATCACAGTTTTATAATAACTGACATTAATGTGTATATATATATATATATACATATATATATATATATATATATATATATATATATACATACATTTGATGAGCTTAAAGAGGTGGTCACTTGAAATGGAATGGTTTTCACTTCACAGGTGTGCTTGAAGCTCATCGAGAGAATGCCAAAAGTGTGCAAAGCAGTAATCGGAGCAAAGGGTGGCTATTTTGAAGAAACTAGAATATAAAACATGTTTTCAGTTATTTCACATTTTTTGTTAAGTACATAACTCCACATGTGTTCATTCATAGTTTTGATGCCTTCACTGACAATCTACAATGTAACACATTGAATGAGGAAAAGGTGTGTCCAGCCTTTTGGCCTGTACCGTATATATATATATATATATATATATATATATATATATATATATATATATATATATATATATATATATATATATATATATATGCAAACCCCGTTTCCATGAGTTGGGAAATTGTGTTAGATGTAAATATAAACGTAATACAATGATTTGCAAATCCTTTTCAACCCATATTCAATTGAATGCACTGCAAAGAGAACATATTTGACGTTCAAACTCATGATCTTTATTTTTTTTTGCAAATAATAAATAACTTGGAATTTCATGGCTGCAACACGTGCCAAAGTAGCCGTGAAAGGGCACTGTGTTACATCATCCTTTTCTTTTAACAACACTCAATAAACGTTTGGGAACTGAGGAAACTAATTTTTGAAGCTTTGAAAGTGGAATTCTTTCCCTTTCTTGTTTTATGTAGAGCTTTAGTCGTTCAACAGTCCGGGGTCTCCACTGTTGTATTTTACGCTTCATAATGCGCCACACAAGAGACAGGTCTGGACTGACAGTTGATTTTATACTGAAAAGTTCTATTTTGGTTTCATCTGACCACATGACATTCTCCCAATCCTCTGCTGTAACATCCATGTATCCATTTTGGTATAAACTCAACTTGTCGTGTTTGGAGGAAGAAGAATACTGAGTTGCATCCCAAGAACACCATTTCTACTGTGAAGCATGGGGGTGGAAATATCATGCTTTGGGGCTGTTTTTCTGCTAAGGGGACAGGACAATTGATCCGTGTTAAGGTAAGAATGAATGGGGCTATGTATCGTGAGATTTTGAGCCAAAACCTCCTTCCATCAGTGAGAGCTTTGAATGGTCGACCAAATACTTATTTTCCACCATAATTTACTAATAAATTGTTTAAAATTCCTTATAATGTGAATTCCTGGATTTTTTTTTCACATTCTCTCTCTCACAGGTGTAGTGCACCTATGAAGAAAATTACAGACATCTGTCATCATTTTAAGTGGGAGAACTTGCACAATCGGTGGCTGACTAAATACTTGTTTGCCCCACTGTGTGTGTGTGTGTGTATATATATATATATATATATATATATATATATATATATATATATATATATATATATATATATAATTATTTCAGGGATATTCGACTGAATTTCCAGAAAGTTAAAAACCCGGGGGGGCGGACTTCTCCCTTCACTATCAGACTTCTATTTTTATATTGCGGAGAATCAAAGTTATTTACAGTAGAAATTTGATTTTGGTGTATTTATTTTGTTGGTTAGAAGATTGTAACTGACAAAAAGGAGGGGACTTAAAGGATTGCCTTGAAGAACACCTCAGTTATGCAAATCAGAAGTTTGGACCCCAGTGTTCTATGTTTGCGAGCAAGGTTAAAATTAGAGATGTCCGATAATGGCTTTTTTTCCGATATCCGATATTCCGATATCGTCCAGCTCCGTAAGTAAGCTGTTACACGCATGGCAGGACCTAGCAACTACCACATAACCGCGTAGATACAACAGAAAAACCTAGTATCTCAAGGGACCAATTAAACGCCTTTTTATTATTTGCTCTCAGGGCGATGACGTCACGACCTAGGTAGTCAATCCGCCATTTTCTCAAAGACATTACAAACATCGAGTCAAATCAGTTCTCTTATTTTCCGTTTTTTCGACTCTTTTCCGTACCTTGGAGACATCATGCCTCGTCGGTGTGTTGTCGGAGGATGTAACAACACGATCAGGGACGGATTCAAGTTGATTAGCACGGCATGCTAATCGATTTTATTGGTTTTAACCCTTCTGAAATTGTGATAATGTTCCTTAAGATTCATTGGCGATTTGTTCTTCTCCCCACGTCCGGGGGCACTTTAAAAAGTCATCAATTTTACTTTTTTTTTTAAAACCGATACCGATAATTTTGAAAGGGAGGCCTATATTATCGGACATCTGTAGTTAAAATGTCAACGCAAGGATCTGCCTATGTGTTTACAGTGGTCCAAGTTCCTCTATACAACATGAGCACTTTGGTGATTTAAGGAATTTGCTGCAAAAATGTTGGCATCCCAAGTTTTGAACTGAACTCGGGGGCTGGATTTGGCCCGTGAGCTGCCAGTTGAATAGCTCTGCCATGCTCCAACTCAGGGGTAGGGAACCTATGGCTCTAGAGCCAGATGTGGCTCTTTTGATGACTGCACCTGGCTCTCAGATAAATCTTAGCTGACATTGCTTAACACGATAAGTAATGAATAACTCCGCTGGTAATCACAGTGTCAAAAATAACGTTCAAAATATAAAACATTCTCATGCCTTTTAATCCATCCATCCAGTTTCTACTGCACCTGTTCAAGAAGTCGCATTAATGGTAAGAAGTATTTTATTTATTGTTGGTTAGCTTCAGAATAACAATGTTATTAAAAAAAAAGAGACTTATTATACTCTAAAAATGTATGGTCTTACTTAAAAATGCACTCATTTAGTTGTATTCAGTCTTAAAAAAAGTATTATATGGCTCTCACGGAAATACTTTTTTAAATATTTGGCTTGTATGGCTCTCTTCGCCAAAAAGGTTCCCGACCCCTGCTCTAACTAGTTTGATTATCGGACATGTGAGCAAGAGTGGAAACTTCCATCATTTGTAGAGGTTTTTTTTTTACCAGTGGGACTTTTAATGGATTTTTGAGCTGCAGGATCGATGCTTTGTTCAAAAGCTTGGCACACAAAGGCAGAACGCATGTTCCCCCCCCCCCCCCACACACACACACACACAAACTCACATTTTTCAATAACCTGTCAATATGGTACAGTGTAACCAGGATGTGACCTCGCACACTTTGTGCCATCGGTGCCAACCCTCAAAGAGCCCGTTTTCACATCAGAGGTTGTTGTCTTAGTCGAGCCCTGGAGCTGAGCGGCACGTGCCGGGATGTCGCCACAAAACACAAATAAGACGCTGCGGGGTTGAAGCCAGAAACAATGGCTGAAGAAAACAATGTACAGTTCAAGTGCGGGGGGTGGGGGGAAGTGAACTTGAGGGCAAAGCTCCGGACAAATACGCCCCTGGGCTTGGTCACAAACAGGGTAATTATGGTGTTTTCCGAGGCAGAGGACACACGGCATGGAGTGCTTTAAGACATGAGTGACAAGAAGCGTTGTGACAGGCCTGCGCAGGAACACAACTTTTTAATTCCGTTCGCTGCTTTGGGTAATACACAGCACACGTGCTTGCTAACTTGTTAATATTGTACGTCAAATCTGGACGCACAGCTGGATCCACGTGATGACATCACTCATTTCAATTTCACCAGTCCCACAAAAAAAAAAAATACGAAAAAAAAAGAGAGAAGCTTTTGACTAAATACACAATGGACGCATACGCACAAACAGGGGAAATTTAAACCTGTGGTTTTGTTTCGGGGGCTCAGTTTCCGCGTTCAAGTTGGAGACGTTCGCAGGGGTGGAATTTAATGAGGCGAGCGCGGCGCTAAATGAGCATATAACCGCCACATGTATCCCCCTCCTGCGCGGCTGTGGCATCCTGGGTAGTACGGTGGAGAGGCGGCGGGGGGACGGGGGGGATCAACGGCGCACCTCTGGAGGGCCCTTCAGCTAATATCTACACAGATTAACTGCTTCACTTGTAGTTTGGTCACGGGGATCTCACTTTGTCTTTGTGGAGAACGATAGAAGGTGTGTGTGTGTGTGTGTGTGTGTTTGTGTGTGTGTGTAAGTGTGTGTGTGTGTGCGTGTGTGTGTGTGTGTGTGTGTGTGTGTGTGTGTGTGTGTCACACACTTTGATGCGGTCAACTAAAGACAACAAGCTGATGGCCTGAGAGGTCAGCCGACCTTGGCCAGAATGTGTCGTAATCATTTTGGAGTTTAGTTAACCCAGCAAAAGGCACAGTCAACCCTCCAGGGTAAAACCCAGCACAGGCTGCTCCATTAGTTATCAATTACGTCTGGGAGTCTCCACCTGGAGCCCAACTTTGAAGCAATGTATGGAAACTACAGTGGACATATATAGCATGGAGAAGATAACTGCCTTTATTAATTATAAATTGGAGAAATTTACTTCTTACCGGGAAAACTGGGTCTATCATGTCACACTCCATAAGCCTGACTTAAATTTTTCGAATTAGTGCACTCCTTAAAATAAAAAAAATACTCCCTATATGTGTATATTATTGTATATATATATATATATATGTGTATACATATATAAAAATATATATATGTATATATGTGTATGTATATATATATATATATATATATATATATATATATATGTATATGTATATATATATATATATATATATATATATATGTATCTGTTTATATATATATTTTTTTTCTGTTTATTATTATTATCAATGTATTATAATTTATTTTTTGTTTATTTAAATAATACATTTTTTGATAATACTTTTTTTTGCTGTTGTTCTGTTTTTTTGTTTGTTTTTTTGTAGTTTTTTTTGGGGTGGGGTGGTATGATGGGATATAAACAAAAATACTTTTGACATTCAAGGCAGACAACAACTATATGATGTACTGTACGTGAATGTGATGTAATGGATAGAAATGTCTGATGCTGGATGTCAATAAAAAAAAAGAAAAAAGGAAGCCTCCACCTGGCATATCATCATCGTCGTCATCCTCACGGGGTTTTATTCGACGAGTGTGGTGTTAACCTTGTATGAGGCCCTGTCAGGCCAAATAATGTCCATCAATGACATTAATGCGAGGCCTAAAAAGGCGGCTGTTTAAATCTTTGGACATGCCCTCCTTCAGCGGCGTACCAATGCCACCACAAGGAAATGAGCTGTGGCATTGCTCTAATACGAGTCTGAGGACATTTTGACAGCAAATAAGGCACCCTTAAATAAACAAATAAAGCCTCACGCTGACTCAACCTGGAAGAAAAAGAGGGGGGGAGTTACGTACCCCCCCAACCCCCTTAAACGTCAAGCTACTGATTAATTGATTTCCAAGGTTACCTTTTAATTTTGTTTGTTTTAAACATTCTCTGAGAATGAGGTTTTTTTTTTGTTTTTTTTGCATCATGTGTTGTTGACCTCCATCTTCATCACCCCTTCTGTCAACATCAACTGTTCCTCTCTTCTTGAGAGGAGGTGGCAGGAGACCAAGACAAAAGAAAAAGAAAAACATGTATTTCCAGAGCGGATGCCTGCGCTGACAACATTCATCCCTGGTTGCCTTTAAAATATTTGCTTATCCTGACATACTTTAGGGCTGCAGATCTTACAGGTGCTTCACATATCCTATAACTTCTATTGTACCGCGGTACAATTAAAATATGATCAAAATACTTGCTTTGTAGGACAGAGGAAGTATGACTTCCTGCTAGTGGGGTTTAATAGGCCCCTTGTTAGATACTTAGTTTTTGTCTCTCGCATTCCTAATATGGACGACTGCAGTATGATTATTGTGCACGCTTAGAGAATAGCAACTGCTTGTGTCATGCCTTGAACATATGCACGTCTAATACAATCCAAGGCAAGAGCGCATATAAAAAAAATTAAAATGTCTTTACTAAAAAAAAAAATGTCCTTTAACATTGTTATTATTGTTGTAGTTGAGAGTGGTGTTGATCCCCGACTTCCGGACTACAGAGATATTTAAAAAAAAAAAAAAATGTTAAAAGCATACTTCGTTAATCAGGCTTTTTACTGACCATTTTTAAACTTTTCATAGGTTCTTGATTTTTATTCTGTTTATACTCACTTTTTTTTAATCAACTTAATATTTATATCTTTTTTTTTCTTTTTTTTTCTATTTTTACATATAGTTTATATTATTATTTAGATCATTTAGTTACTCACCATTGTGTAAAAGACTTTGTGGTGCAACTTGCCTGTGCAAGAAAAGTGCTAATATTATTATATAATGTTTGATTGGTTGGAGTCACATCATTTAGACAGACAGACAGACAGACAGATAGACAGATGGATAGATAGATAGATAGATAGATAGATAGATAGATAGATAGATAGATAGATAGATAGATAGATAGATAGATAGATAGATAGATAGATAGATAGATAGATAGATAGATAGATAGATAGATAGATAGATAGATAGATAGATAGATAGATAGATAGATAGATAGATAGATAGATGGATGGATGGATGGATGGATGGATGGATGGATGGATGGATGGATGGATGGATGGATGGATGGATGGATGGATGGATGGATGGATGGATGGATGGATGGATGGATGGATGGATGGATGGATGGATGGATGGATGGATAGATAGATAGATAGATAGATAGATAGATAGATAGATAGATAGATAGATAGATAGATAGATAGATAGATAGATAGATGGATAGATGGATAGATGGATAGATAGATAGATAGATAGATAGATAGATAGATAGATAGATAGATAGATAGATAGATAGATGGATAGATAGATAGATAGTACTTTATTAATTCTTTCAGGAGCGTTCCCTCAGGAAAATTGAAAATCCAGCAGCAGTGTACAGAATTGAGATCAAATTTAAAAAGTAAAAAGAAAATAATGGGGGTATAAATGAAAAAATATATAGAAAAATATTACAATAAGAATAAAAATAAAAATGTGCTCAAATTTGAACCCTCTTTAGCAGGGGGGAATTTAACTTTCATCAGAGCTACTTTAAGACAAAGTTATTTATATAACTGGCAACATGTACTTAACTCTAATACTTTTTTATATACAGCAGAGCCCCACTCAAACTATTGATTAGCAAAAAACTTTGATTTATATTCTGTTGCTTCAATTAATCGTCTAATGAGTGCAACTAATACAAAATGATAAAATCCAGCCCTGAACTTTAAATACGCAGACATACTTTCCACACGGCCAATGCAATAGAGTGTACATGAGAGCAGTTATGTGTGGGTGCCATCATCTGTGAGGCGACTAATAGTGGAGGGTTTTAACATTTTGTCAGTGCAATTACAATGTTGATGATGCAGTATGTGTTATTAGAAACACAAAGTGACTTATAGCAAGCAAAAAAAATCCAAAATATGCATTGAGGCTATAAAGTGTTTTATCTGATTGCTTCATTAATCAATAACACTAGTTAATAGTTAGTCAATTAGTAAAATAATCTAACTAACTCAAACAGTGCGGTCCTTGTGTGGTAATGTGTCAACAGAAACAGTTGTGAAAATACTAAGAGCTGAGGTGAATATTATTTTATCCTTTAGTGAGCAATTCAGAATCTGGTGGTGAGTTACAGTTGGAGAACCAGTGACATTTAATGTGTGAAAAATAAAAAATAAAGTACCGAAACCGTCAACCTTTTACTGAAGGCGGAATCAAACATTGCCGTTTTTACCTGAAACAGGAACAATGTTGTTTCTGGGTGTTCAATGGAATGAGGAATGTGCCGTGACGGCGTTTGAAGGTGTGATAAAACACTGCTCTCAAAATGGGACATGGGGAAAGAAAACAAAATTAAAAAAAAACTAGCAGAGCACAAAAAAAAAAAAAGAAGACGGTTACCTATTTTGGGTCTTAGTGTATAAAAGGAAGTACTGTTAAGTTGACTCAAACAAATAAATTTTCTTTTGATAAAAACCACCGAAACTACTTCAGCATTCTACACCAAACCTTTGTTTCCTGCATCTTTATCTTCATGCCGCTTGTGAGAAGCCGCTCACTAAACTGTCACGCACAAACAACTGATGCTTTTCAAACTGCTATAGTGATAGCTCAAAAATCAAACTTCAACTGAAAAAAGTGGCGAGCGAATGTGAAAAGCCTGAGCGCTGCACGCTGGCGGTGCCTGCATCCAGCCGCTCGTTTTACATTTCTGCAACATTAATATTCCTCTTATTATTATTTTAAAGTGAAAACGGATACTCTGTTGAAGTGCAAATCTGATGAATTACAGGAGCAGATTGCTGCAATTAATTATTGAAAGCTATTTTATAAATATTCAGGTCTGTCATGCATCTAATAATGAACGCTTTAGAGGAGGTTACTTCCCGTGTGCATCCTAATGTGTCAGAAATATCACTTTTAATCACGTTTGTGTCACCAAGTGCTTGCTTTGGAGGAGGAGAACGTCAAGAAAACCTCACCGCTTCTTTGACTTTTTACTGCCTGTTTCGGCCCTTTTCGCACAGCTCGACTCTTCTACTTCTACGACTCGCGAACCATCTGAGAAGGTGCTGCACACCTTTTTCTAATTTGAATAGAGAATAATGCATCGGCAGCACTCTACCTTCTGGACACACCTCGTCCCACTGCTACTGCTGCCATATGCTGCCATGATAATACATATTCATTACGCTTTCTCCTGTGTTGCCGCACGATGAGGCTTAAACGAAGAGTGTCTCACAACTTCAAATAGGAAGAAGAGGAAAAAGGGCAGCGCATAGAAAGGTGGACTCCGTTGCCCTCCTCCTCCTCTCCATTCTTGTTTTCTTCACTGAAGACTTGATAGGGAAGACCGGAGGGGATGAGCGGTCTTTCCGAAAACTGTGACGCTGCCATGATTGACATATTATAACTAGAATTACAGTGCATAAGATCCTGAGGAAACTTCTTGGCCAGTCCAGTTCATACCTTGGGGTGAAAAACATTCAACAACGTATAAATTAGGAGTTATCCATGGATAAAACTTGATGTAAAAAAACCAACCTCGAATGCCCATATCAGTTATGGCTTTACCATGAATTGATTAACGTGGACCCCGACTTAAACAAGTTGAAAAACTTATTCAGATGTTACCTTTTAGCGGTCAATTGTAAGAAATATGTACTGTACTGTGCAATCTACTAATAAAAGATACAATCAATCAATCAATCAATCAAGTCTATCACACACACCGAAAAATGCCTGCTTTATAATACGGGGTTTATTTGGGGATAGTGCATATATACCAGGCCTGGGCAATTATTTTGACTCGGGGGCCACATTTAGAGAAAAAAAATGTGTCTGGGGCCAATATATCTATTTTTAGGGACACTAATATAAAACTTCACAATAATGTCTGATTAAATGCTTAAAAACGTTATGACAGACTGCCTTAAAAAACATAATGGAATTTTACATTTTTCTATGAACGATAAAACACTGAATATTGACAAAATATGAATGTCACACCCCCTTTCGATCGACATAATTTACAATCAAGTATAATGCCACAAATAGTAAAATATGAACATGAAAGGGTACAAAATAAACCCACCTACAATCTGATACATCTGATATTTGCTGAATTTCCCCCAGAGATCAAAAAAGTACTTTCTATTCTATTGTATTATATTCTATATGTCACTAAGCTTTAGAACTTTGTTGTGAAAATCTCCTTCCGCGTCTGTGGAAACGCTCCCCACCCACACTGCTTGGTGCCTCGTCTGAACTGCTGTGACGTAGATTACCATAGCCACTGGTATATTATCCGTAAGCGCAGATTTCAACCATTGAAATACTTTCTATAGTTGAAGACTTACGGTCATTAGAAAACATCACTGCACATCATAATGGCAGCTACAGTGTCCATCTTAAAGATCTAAAAAAAATATTTGGGAATGTCTGGCGGGCCAGATTGAAAAGCTCATCGGGCTGCATGTGGCCCCGGGCCTTAATATACCCTCGTGTATAAAAAAGCTTTCATACCCATCTCGGCGACTTTTTAATACCAAGTATACTGTATTTTGCACTTAGCCCAGTTTAAAGCAGTAAAAAATCAAAAATTCCATACCCTTTAAGTATACTTTATGCCCTTAGAAGTATTAAAGTTTTACATCAAAGTACATATTAACTGCAAACCCAGTCTGTAGCCTGGTATACTGTATAGGATAGTTCAAGTTAAAGTACCACTAATAGTCACACACACACTAGGTGTGGTGAAATCAACCTCTGCGTTTGACCCACCCCCTTGTTATGCCCCCTGGGAGTTGAGGGGAGCAGTGAGCAACAGCGGTGGCTGTGCTCGGGAATCATTTTTGGTGATGCAACCCCCAATTCCAACCCTTGATGCTGAGTGCCAAGCAGGGTTGTGATGGGTCGGATAAGATTGCGATTAATTGATTCATTTGATGCTTCAATTTATATTCTGTTGCTTGGATTGATCATTAAACAAGTGTAACTAATACAAATTAATACAACCCCGGACGACGCTGGTTGCCCGGCACATAGTTTCTGATTTGTGTGGTGGCGAACAGTTGAAAGTTGTTTATCTTTATTTTTATTAATGCACACGGTTATAACGGGAACTGCACTGTTTTTTATATTGCCTATCATTCACAATCATTATGAAATACATTTTTTAATGCATTCTAACTCGAGAATAAAAGTCCAATGGGAGCTCTACTATTAAGCCCATAAAACCCAAAATAAAAACATCCAAAAAGCGCAAACATTACTCCATTTACATTTGTGATGTAAATATTAACCAAGTATTAGTGATATTGTTATTATAAGTGCTAACGCAGACAAACTATTTTTAGCGGCGTAGTGATCACTCGCGTTTGTGCCTACGTTTACATCATAGAGTGGTAACTTCTTTCCTCGCTTCCCTGCTCGTGGAAGTTTATTGCAGATCAGAAAAAATACCTCTCCCCTGGATAGTAAAAGGATGAGGAAATAATCCGACAAGTTGGTACATTTTGACAGACAATTTAGAACTGGAAATGGGGAGAATGACACAAAAAGATGCTTGGTTAAGCCTCCCTTTTCTTCATGAGGATTATTAGTCATTTTTCATCTAAATGGGACTATATGACCATCCTAGCAGTCTGCATCCTAATGACAGCAGACATTGTACAGTAAGTGATGTTTTATTATTTCTTGCCTTTCATAAAGTCTGCGGTGAGTAACAATGAGTGATGTAAAAAAAAAAAAAATTAACATTGTGATGCGTTTTTGAAGCTAATGCTTAAAATTAACAAAATACATAAATCTTAAATGTTATTATGAATGTGCCTGTTACTATATTACATATATACTTACTTTATGTATATAAAACCTTATTGGAGGTGCGTTGATGTTTTTTTAAGGGCAATGTTGGCAAAATACAGCGACTCCCATAGGCTTCATTGTCAGTGGACTTTTAATAGCATTTATTTACTAATTAGGATGCAAAAAAACTAAAAACTGTACACTATATTGCCAAAAGTATTTGGCCACCCATCCAAATGATGAGAATCATGTGTCCTAATCACTTGGCCTGGTGTATAAAATCAAGCACTTAAGCATGGAGACTGTTTCTACAAACATTTGTGAAAGAATAGGCCGCTCTCAGTGATTTCCAGCGTGGAATGGTCATAGGATGCCACCTGAAGAACAAATCCAGTCATGAAGTTTCCTCACTCTTAAATATTCCAAAGTCGACTTTATTATAAGAAAAGTGAAGAGTTTGGGAACAACAGCAACTCAGCCACCAAGTGGTAGGCCACGTAATCTGACAGAGAAGGGTCAGCGGATGCTGAACTGCATAGTGCAAAGACTTTCTGCACAGTCAGTTGGTACAGAGTTCTGAACTTCATGTGACCTTCCAATTACCCCACATACAGTACGCAGAGAGTTTCTTGGAATGGGTTTCCATGGCCAAGCAGCTTCATCTAAGCCATACATCACCAAGTCCAATGAAAAACGTCGGATGTAGAGGTGTAAATCACATTGCCAGTGGACTCTAGAGCAGTGGAGAGGCCTTATCTGGACTGATGAGTCACGCTTTTCCATCTGGCAATCTGAAGGACCAGTCTGGGTTTGGAGGTTGCCAAGACAACGCTACATATCACGTAGACTTATTCAGCCTGTTGTTCCATGCATCCATCCATTTACTACCGCTTATTCGCTTTGAGGTAGCGGGGGGCGCTGGTGCCTATCTCAGCTACATTAGGGCGGAAGGCGGTTTACACACTGGACAAATCGCCACCTCAGCGCAGAGTTGTTCTTTATTCCTTATTTATTTTAAATTGCCTTTCAAATGTCTATTCTTGGTGTTGGGTTTTATCAAATAAATTTCCCCCAAAAATGCGACTTATACTTATATATGTTTTTTTCATTCTTTATTATGCATTTTCGGCAGGTGCGACTTATACTCCAGAGCGACTTATTCATTGTATCAGATGCATGTTCCAAATAAACTGAAACTGAACTGAACTGAAATATGCCGAGTCTTGGAAGGGGTTATTTTTTGGGATAAAATAAAGAGCAACTGACAATGTGCACTACACCTAAAAGCTGTATGTAAAGGTTGCACTTTGCAGCTCTGTGAACACACACACACACACACACACACACACACACACTCACACACGCCGCAGAGCTTTCCAAGATGAACAATGTCAAAGGCTCCAATGATACCCCATCATTATCTGCACACAGGGCCTCCTTCGTGCACTCTCTTGCCTGCCTGTCCTCACTACCACTTCTGTGTGGAGGTAGTAATTACTAAAGTTAACATTTCTTTGTGCAAAGATCCACTTCCTCTCATTGTTCCTTCTTTTTGCGGTCGTAAAATGCCATTTTTCAAGTGGTGAAAGGACTAAAAAGTACTAGGAAGGATGGCGGCACCCGTGATTGCCATTGTAGCGTTATGAGATTACTTGGTGGCCAGCAGGTGGGCAATAAAAGACAAGGTGTGCTATCCCAGATCCTGATCAGTCCTCTGGGTGGACAAGAGCAGAGCGAGCCTTGATGTGCCACTACACTATTTGTTGTACTGTACAAATGATGCTTTACCAAGCTGGGATCACAGCCATGCTTCCTCTCGCAAGGCCCCCCCCCCCCCCCCCCCCTCCTCAATTACTAACAACCCCTCTTCTCCTTGCCTTTCTTCTCCAATCCCACCGGAACTTTGGTCTTATCAAAGGTGATCGCTTGCTAAAACGCATTTTCTCAAACGTCGTCTAACGCCAGCCGGTTCCCTCGTCGCTCTTGGGTAAACGTCACTCATAAAAAACAAAAAGCAGGAGAAGATTTGATGGCGAGATCAAAAAGGGAAGAAGGACGGCAAGGAGAGAAGGAAGACGGGGGAGAAAAGGATGAACGCCGTCCTCCTCCCCCGTCTGACAACAAGTGCTGAGGCTAATATCTCAGAGCAGTGACTGTGTTTTCAAACGCAAATATAACAAACTGCCATGAGACGTCGGAATGGGTGATATTGACTTCAGAGGGTCTTTAGATGCTTAAGGAGATGTCAGACTCAGGCCTTTGGGACAGAACAGTGAAAACAGAAGGTGCTAGAAGGCAGTTAGCAACTCACACAAGAACCCTTGCAGAAGCAAAGAAAGTCTCCTCCCAACCTGCCAACTGGTGCCAGATCAGTTAAGGCTTGCACTTTGTACCACACCTTGGTACAGTACGCATGTTGTATCCACTGTCAAAAGTTGTAAAGGCTACACAAACAGATACCAGTACCAACTGGTTGACGCCAATCGTTTGTGACAGTCTGAATGAAAAACATGAAGTGGAAACAATTCTGTTGTAGTGTACTATTACCCCATTTCCATTTTAGTTGGGAAATTGTGTTGGATGTAAATATAAACGGAATACAATGATTTGCAAATCCTTTTCAACCCATATTCAATTGAATCCACTACAAAGAAAACTCATAAACTTTTTTTTTTGCAAATAATAATTAACTTATAATTTCATGGCTGCAACATATGCCAAAGTAGTTGGGAAAGGGCATGTTCACCACTGTGTTACATCACCTTTTCTTTTAACAACACTCAATAAACATTTGGGAATTGAGGAAACTAATTGTTAAAGCTTTGAAACTGGAATTATTTCCCATTCTTGTTTTATGTCGAGTTTCAGTCGTTCAACAGTCCGTGGTCTCCGCTGTCGTATTTTACGCTTCATAATGCGCCACAAATTTTCGATGGGAGACAGGTCTGGACTGAAGGCGGGCCAGGAAAGTACCCGCACTTTTTTACTACGAAACCACGCTGTTGTAACACGTGGCTTGTCATTGTCTTGCTGAAATAAGCAGGGGCGTGCGTCCATGATAACGTTGCTTGGATGACAACATATGTTGCTCCAAAACCTGTATGGACCATTCAGCATTAATGGTGCCTTCACAGATGTGTAAGTTACCCATGCCTTGGGCACTAATACACCCCCATACCATCACAGATACTGGCTTTTGAACTTTGTGCCCAAAACAATCCGGATGGTTATTTTCCTCTTAGTTCCGGAGGACACCACATCCACAATTTCCAAATATAATTAGAAAATTGGACTAGTCAGACCACAGAACACTTTTCCTTCTTTGATGAGCTTGGGCCCAGCGAAGCCGGCGGCGTTCCTTAGTGTTGTTGATAAATGGGTTTTGCTTTGCATAATAGAGTTTTAACTTGCACTTACAGATGTAGCGACCAACTGTAGTTACTGACAGTGGTTTTATAAAGTGTTCCTCAGCCCATGTGGTAATATCCTTTACACACTGATGTCGGTTTTTGATGCAGTACAACCTGAGGGATCAAAGGTCCGTAATATCATCGCTTAGGTGCAGTGATTTCTCCAGATTCTCTGAACCTTTTGATGATTTTACGGACCGTAGATGGTAAAATCCTTAAATTCCTTGCAATGTTGTTCTAAAGCTGTTCAACAATTTGCTTACAAAGTGGTGACCCGCACCCCATCCTTGTTTGTGAATTACTTAGCATTTCATGGAAGCTGCTTTTATACCCAATCATGGCACCCACCTGTTCCCAATTAGCCTGCACACCTGTGGGATGTTGCAATAAGTGTTCATGAGCATTTCTCAGTATTTATTGCCACCTTTCCCAACTTCCTGGTCACGTGTTGCTGGCATCAAATTCTAAAGTTAATGATTATTTCCATCCATCCATTTTCTACCGCTTATTCCCTTTTGGGGTCGCGGGGGGCGCTGGCGCCTATCTCAGCTACAATCGGGCGGAAGGCGAAAATGTTTATCAGTTTGAACATCAAATATGTTGTCTTTCTAGCATATTCAACTGAATATGGGTTGAAAATGATTTGCAAATCATTGTATTCCGTTTATATTTACATCTAACACAATTTCCCAACTCATATGGAAACGGGGTTTGTACACTTACTGGCTAACACTTACGGCTTGCTATGGTAAATGGTTTATACTTGTATAGCCTTTCTACATTCAAGGTAGTCAAAGCACTTTGACACAATTTCCACATTCCCCCATTCACACACTGACGGCGGGAGCTGCTATGCAACGCCCTAACCACGACCCATCAGGAGCAAGGGTGAAGTGTCTTGCTCAAAGACACAACGGACGTAGCCAGGTTTGTAGAAGGTGGTGATCGAACCAGGAACCCTCCGGTTGCTGGCACAGCCACTCTCCCGACTGCGCCAAGCCGTCCCCCAGATATAATTGTAATTAGTAAATGAGTTGTACTTGTATTGCGCTTTTTATACCTTTTTAAGGAACTCAGCGCTTTGACACTATTTCCACATTCACCCATTCACACACACATTCACACACTGATGGCGGGAGCTGCCATGCAAGGCGCTAACCAGGTCCCATCAGGAGCAAGGGTGAAGTGTCTTGCTCAGGACACAACGGACATGACTAAGATGGTAGGAGGTGGGGATTGAACCAGGAACCCTCAGGTTGCTGGCACAGCTACTCTCCCAACCGCGCCACGCCGCCCCCCAGGTATGCCGAGATCCAAATACCACGTTCTACGGTATATTTTTAGTCTGCTTAATATCTGTATTATCCTTTCCATCTTCACCCTTTCCAATGTGTGGAACAATCTCCCCTTGTGGATCAATAAAGTTTGTCTAAGTGTAAGTCTAAGTCTAAACAGCGTGTGAAAACTATGAAACTGTACTATTAGTGGGTGTGTTGTGTGTGATCTACTAAGACTGCGTATACAATTGAAAAGTGGTGCAGACCGCCTTATTTGAATGAGGTTTTGCATGTACTATATGGGTCATCACTACGGAGACATTCTCATTTACTGCACATTCATGTTATCATGCTCCTACCGTTTAGCTATGTTTTCAAACAAGCAGGAGACATTTACCACTTTTTATGAGTATTTTGAGACACTCGTGATTCAGGGCTATATATTCCTTCCTGACTGCACTTAAATGTAGAATATATGTAGAAAATATTTATATTATTCATATATTGTATATTTTATATAGATAGTATAAGCTTTATATTATATTATTTAATATTATTATTGTCTATTGTGAGCAAACTGTGGTACTGAATTACCCCCAGGGATCAATAAAGTACTTTCTATTCTATTCTATAAGTAAACTTTGATTGGTTTTAGAAGCAGTTCTGCAATGCTTCTACATTGAAACCACTTTTCTTTTTTTTTTTTTTACAGCAAAAGGTGTGCTCATTGGAGAGAGGCTGCACTTATTTAAGATGCATAAATGCATTTAGAATTGCATAATATATATATATATATATATATATATATATATATATATATATATATATATATATATATATATTAGGGGTATGGAAAAAAACTGATTCGAATACGAATCGCGATTCTCACGTTGTGCGAGTCAGAATCGATTCTCATTTTTTAAAAATCGATTTTTTTTTTTTTTTTATCAATACAACAATACAATACACAGCAATACCATAAAAATGCAATCCAATTCCAAGACCAAACCTGACCCAGCAACACTCAGAACTGCAATAAACAGAGCAATTGAGAAGAGACACGATACAGAACAAACCAAAAGTAGTAAAACAAAGATGAATATTATCAACAACATTATCAATATTAGTTGTAATTTCAGAATAGCCGTGATTAAAAATCCCTCATTGACATAATCATTAGACATTTATAAAAAAAAAAAAAAAAATAACAATAGTGTCACAGTGGCTTACACTTGCATCACATCTCATTACACACTCTGTCCAATATTTTCACAAAGATAAAATAAGTCATATTTTTGGTTCATTTAATAGTTAAAACAAATTTACATTATTGCAATCAGTTGATAAAACATTGTCCTTTACAATTATTAAATCTTTAAAAAAAAAAATCTACTAATCTGCTTGCATGTCAGCAGACTGGGGTAGATCCTGCTGAAATCCTATGTATTGAATGAATACAGAATCGTTTTGAATCGGAAAAATATCGTTTTTGAATCAAGAATCGCGTTGAGTCGAAAAAATCGATTTATAATCTAATCGGGACCCCAATAATCGATATTGAATCAAATCATGGGACACCCAAAGATTCGCAGCCCTAATATACTATATATATATATATATATATATATATATATATATATATATATATATATAATTCTTTTTTTCCATGTAAGAAATATTTTAATAATATTAATCCTATGTGAAAAAAGGAACGCCATTCAAAAATACGAAACGCATCAATTGAATTTGTTTCAATCAGCCACTTAAATCCTCCAGCAGCTACACAATTATAAAATGATGTTGCTGATTCCGTGTGTGTAATTTATTTATTTATTTCTGAACCATCCCAGAAGTTGTTGAACACACGTATGACGGAGGATTCTCGTCTATCTGTGCAACGCAAGTACTGATCCTGCAGTTCAATCAATCAATCAATCAATCAATGTTTATTTATATAGCCCTGAATCACAAGAGTCTCAAAGGGCTGCACAAACCACAAAGACATTCTCAGTTCAGAGCCCACATATGGGCAAGGAAAAACTCACAACCCAGTGGGATGTCAATGTGAATGACTATGAGAAACCTTGCATCCAGTCTGTAGTGGAGACCGGATGCAATGGACGTCGAGTGGGTCTAACATAATAAGCAGTTGTGTGTGGGAGCTTAAAAAAAAGCTAGCGTGCTAGCAGTACTATGCTAACATGCTAACAATGGCATGCTTATAGTTAACATTAGTGAATATCAAAATATATGACTCTGTTGTTTTTAAAAAGCTAGCAAACTAACATTAGTATGCTAAGAGGTATCATTTGTCGGGTAACAAAATATTTGACGCTGATTTTTATACCTGCAAAATTTGCAAAATAAAGCTAGCATGCTAATATTACAACGGTAACGGTTGTGCCGAGGGCCATTTAAACATTAGCTAAGGGCTGCACCCTGCTCTATCTAGTACGCCAAATATTCACTTGATTAAAGTACATCGTTTTATTATACTATTTTCAAACACAGTGTGACCGTTCAAACTGTGTGCAACGTTGCAGTGGCCAAAAATATTAAATATACTTGTTAAATAAAACCTCTGCATTGTTTTTAATGGATACTTAGGCCTACTATGCTGCTTTTTTGTAATGTTGGTCATTGTTGGCCTACCATCAGGCAGACGATACAGGAGCCTGAAATCCAGGACTACGAGACTGACAAACAGTTTCTACCCACAGGCCATCAGGCTTGTGGATGCTAACTTGTGAATGCTAGCTCCCCCCCGCCCCCCCGTTTTTACTTTTGTCTTTTTGAACAAAAGACAGCTACCTTGACCACCCCTGAACTGTGAACCATCACTGTAGACACTTTTCACCTTTGATCACTAAAGACAATTTAACTGCTGCTGTGACCCAAGGTAACCTCCATATTTATACTGTTGACTGTCAATCAGAATGTGCAATAATGTTATGTTACTTACTGTGCCTTGTATATACAATTTTATTTAACATTTTTTAGTTTTATGTTTATTTTTAGCTAAGTACTGTGTGACTTGTTGAAGGGTGGACTAGCAAAGTAATATTTTCATTGTATGGCAAACTGTCTGTTTAACTGTGCATATGACAACAAAACAATCTTGAATCTTGAATATTGAATTATGGAGGTACTTGGAGAGCCAAGTGTTTTCTGAGATGGTACTTGGTGAAAAAAGTTAGAGAAACACTGCTCCAGACTGTACCATGTTCAAGTCCTCTTTGTAAAGGAAGTGTACGTCATAGAGACTTTACACTAGATATGGACTATAGAAAAAGCATGCCAGAGTGTGGTGAGGACTACATAGTGCGAGCAGTGTGAGATGGTGTTATATCAATCATGCGGCGCTGTACTGTACACACTTCCTGGCATGATGTCACGCTATTTATGTCCAGGTTGTCGCCAGCCAGCCTAAACACCTCACATCGGAAACCCAAGTCCGACCAGGGTTTATCGTTCCAAACCGTACAGTGGAAAATAAAACTTAGTTGAAATTTGGCTCGAGATGCTTCCGCCAGTGTAAAAGAACACACCTGAGCGCGCTTGTCAGCTGAAAACAGACAGCCGTTAAAGTTTATCAGCTGTTCTCTGCCTACTGTTTATTGAACGTTTGGGATCACGATAAAGCGTCCACACATCATTCAGGTAAGAATAAATAAAACCTGACCCAAGACCACAAGTGTTTCAGCCACAGTGGCTAATGCACATTACACCATTACACGGTGTGTTTTAGATCTCCAAGCACCACCATAATGACCAACATTAAAATACAGCAGCGTAGTAGGCCTAAGTATTATTAAAAACAAGGCACAGTTTTTTTTTTTAAACAACTGTAACATTACACACAGTTTGAACAGCAACACTGTGTTTGATTTAGTGTTGTCCCGATACCAATATTTTAGTACCGGTACTTGATACTTTTTTAAATAAAGGGGACTACAAAACATTGCATTATTGGCTTTATCCATCCATCCATCCATCCATTCATCCATCCATCCATTTTCTACCGCTTGACCCTTTGATTAACGTGGACCCTGACTTAAACAAGTTGAAAAACTTATTCGGGTGTTACCATTTAGTGGTCAATTGTACGGAATATGTACTGAACTGTGCAATCTACAAATAAAAGTATGAATCAATCAATCAAAAACAAAAAAATCTTAGTGTACATTAAACATATGTGTCTTATTGCAAGTTTTTCCTTAAATAAAATAGTGAACATACTAGACAATTTGTCTTTTAGTAGTAAGTAAGCAAACAAAGGCTCCTAATTAGCCTGTTTACGTATGCAGTAACATATTATGTCATTTCTCATTCTATTATTTTGTCAAAATTTATTTAGGACAAGTGGTAGAACTGTTAATCTCTGCTCACTTTCTCATTGAACATGTTCTATCTGCACTTCTGTTAAAATGTAATAATCACTTATTTTTCCAGTGTTTTGATGCTTTACATTAGTTTTGGATGATACCACAAATGTGGGTATAAATAGGATACCAAGTCGTTACGGGATCATCCATCCATCCATTTTCTACCTTTGGGGTCGCAACGGGCGCTGGTGCCTATCTCAGCTACAATCGGGCGGAAGGCGGGATACACCCTGAACAAGTCACCACCTCATTGCAGGGCCAACACAGATAGACAGACAACATTCACACTCACATTCACACACTAGGGCCAATTTAGTGTTGCAATCATCTTATCCCCAGATGCATGTCTTTGGAAGTGTGAGGAAGCCGGAGTACCCGGGGAAAACCCACGCATCCACGGGTAGGACTTGCATACTCCACACAGAAAGATCCCGAGCTCGGGATTGAACCCTGACTACTCAGGACCTTCGTATTGTGAGGCAGACGCACTAACCCCTCTGCCACCGTGAAGCCCGTTACAGGATCATAAATTGGTCATATTTAAAGACCTCATGTGTCTAGGGACATATTTCCTGAGTTTATAACCATAATATAAATAAAATATAAAAACAAAAGTTGATGTTATGATGCCAAAAATACTGTACTTGGTATCATTACAGTGAATGTCAGGTGTCCATCCACCAATGGCGTTTGTTTACGTTTTGATGCCGGTGAGCTACGGTGTGTAGTGAAGCATGTTTACCTATTCCTCGTTCTGCAGGGATGATACTTGTAAGAAACATACTTTATTTGTCGCCATGGAGGTGAGGATTATTGATTTAGAAGTAACTAAAACACTGCTGCGAGCCATGTATTAAAGCATCTCTTCCTGAGAGTGTTTCAGTGTAATAACTTCACCTTTATCATTAATTTTTTAGTCAAAATGCGTCCGTTCTCCCTTTTTCGTCTACACAACTTGTCTGCTTGTCAGTACTCAGTGATCGTGCGCCGCCGAACATGCTCATCTGCTTGTAATCCAGCAATGACATGACGTGACGACGACGGTGCGTGGTATAGTACCGAATATGATTCATTAGTATCGCGGCACTATACTAATACCTGTATACCGTACAACCCTAGTTTGAATACAGGAAAATAAATATCAAATATTTGGAGTATCACGAGATGGAACCCGTGGCAATAGTTTGAGAATCACCAGTTTAGAGACCTGACTTGTGCGCCGACACGCCTTTTGTGCAGGAGTTAGGTTGACTCCAAGGAGCCTGAAGGAGATTAGGTTGGCTCATATTCAAATAGCCATTTCTTATAAAGCGCACCGCACGGGTGGACCGAGGAGATCAGCAGAGCCACCCGGTGAGGCGGCAGTCAGGGGAGATTGTGTCCCGTGTAAATCAGCTTAAGGGACGGGGAAAGAGAGGGAGAGGCTGAGGAGGTAAAAGACAAACAAGCGTTGGCTCTGCTATACGAGTTTAGTTAGCTGGAGAGTTAGTGCGTGAGTTATGGCGAGCAAAAGGCTGAGGGACGCTGTATTTATGAGGGGACTGAGTGAGTGTTAAATCCCCGGTAAGAAATAAAGTTGTCCCTTAGCGAAGAGGGGAAACATTTCACTCAGTCACTCAGAGGTGGCTCTGAAAAAAAATAATAAAATGAAGCCTATTCCTCTTTCCACAGGAAGCCCTCTTCCGTATTCTCCCAATTTCTTTTCTTGCTTAAAAAACGCCATATATCACATCCGAGTGAATTGAATTCAACAATCTGAACAGCGAGGTGGATACCCCCGGTGAATAATAATATCCTGGGAACTCAGCAGCCAAGAAAAGGGGAATGAATCAGAAATTGCATATAGACACTTGCTGCGAGATTTCAGGCTAAGTGGGGCAGCCAAGACACACAGTGCACTTGTTGCAGTGGAAGAGGTCGTCCAAGACTGCTTTTCCACTGTGGTTTCGACAGGAACAAGTCTTTTTTCTACATTATTTGAAGTTGGCCACTTATTTCATTCCCACTATATACGCCTCACCAAATTTTTATTTACCATGCACCAAACCTGCTCGTGAACGGCTCAAATGAGGCCAAGGGTAAAGAACGCACCATGAGTTGATTAACGTGGACCGCGATTTTAAAAAGTTTAAAAAATTATTCGGGTGTTACCATTTAGTGGTCAATTGTACGGAATATGTACTTTACTGTGCAATTTAGTAATACAATTTTCAATCAATTCAATAAAAAAAACCTCACTCTACATTTCAACTGCACCCAGCAGTACTGCCATAAATTTATGGACGATTGCCACTAATTTTTTCTTCTGCTTTGAACCCTGCGGCATATGAAATTGTGCAAATAGTTTATAGATTTTTCCTACATAACAGCCATAATGTTTTGAATACAACAAATAGTTTTTAACACCGACAGAGACACTGAAAAGGTGTGTTATTGTTTGTTCTATGACGCCATCTTTTGGATGAGTTCATTCACTGCAGGTGCTGCAGGTATAATTGCACTTCCTGTTTGGCGCCTTGGACCGAAAGTCCATCCCGTTCCGTCTCTTATTCGTCGAAAGGTTTCTTCATTTATTACCGCATGCAACGTCTGTAAGTTTACAGTATAACTAAAACAATTCATACTTACTAAACCGTCCCGTGTGTGATGTCTGTAGGAGTGTTTGTATACATATTTTTAAATGCTATTGTAATGTAATTAAGATAGCATTAGCAAATATGCTAACACAGTATTTGGACCAGACTTTGCCCTGACTCCTGGTCCCTGATGTGTATGGTACTCTCTCCCACACACACAAACACATACACACACACACACACACACACACACACACACACGCACGCACGCACGCACGCACGCACACACGCACGCATGCACGCACGCGCGCCAATCTTACCAACTGGGGACGTATCAGGCTAAACTGCCAAGTGTGTGAGTATCATTAACTGACAACGGCATTCTTTTTGTATTGTTTTGGTTTCGTACATTCACTAACAGGTCACCGTGGCATTATTGAGTCTGTTTGGCTGATTGCAAAGCTAGCCTTCGCCGCTAGTGGGTCCATGACGATGACTTCTGTTTTGTTTCAGCAACCGTTTTACTGCTGTGTGACAGGCACCGTTTGAAAAGAATTAGGGTATGTAAATAAACTTTAACAAAATCTTTCGTACTGATATATACAGTACCTGCGGCTTAAAATCCCATGCGGAGAATGTATGTACAATATGTACGGTATTTACTCCAACATTTGGTGGGTGCGGCTTAAATACCAGTGCGCTCTATAGTCCGGAAAATACGGTAATAGCCGTAATTATTTAAAATGGCTATATTTTTGCATTAACTTAAAAGGCTATATGTTTTTTCTTCCTCCATCCTGTGCGGCCTCACTTACCCTAAGTATCTTCATAAATCACCAGTTACTGTTAACATGTACTCCACAATTCAGTCATCAATCTCCTACCAGGTCACAGTGAAAACAGAGGGGGAAATGTCTGCTTATTTCAATGTCTCTCTGGTGAATGCAGCTACCACCTCCCACTGCTCAAACACACACACACACACACACACACACACACACACACGCAAAAAGTTAAATAGCTAACACACGCGCTGGCGCACAGCAACCAGAGCACTCCTGGTAGACACAGTCCAGGTTTAAGGATCGCCATGGTAACATAAGCCAAGTTCAAGGCCGACTTTAACTCTCATTCAAGAAACTGCTTTCCTACATGTGTCCAATTATTTTAATTTATTCAATTAAAGCAAGCAAAAAGTTCACCAACTTTTCCCCTTATCTTGACTTACAAGGATTACATTGTGGCAGCAGGCTGAGGCAGACACCCACAGGGCCGCATGTAAATCTGTGTTTACGCTCGCAGACACTGTGTTTATTTAACCAAAAAAATATATATAATTGTACACGAGAATATATATAATTGTACACGAGGAGGATTCTCTCCTCTCGAAGAAAAAGACTCCGGAGCCCCAGACAGTGTTTACATCAGCAGAGTGGAAAATCCCTCATATGACAAACCTCTCCATCACAACATCTGCGCCTGAACCGCCAAATCAATCTCCACACTGCAAATTATTTCGATGTCGGCTCCGTAAAAAAACATCTGCACACGACATTAGAGCAGTGAGATTTAAGGTGCTTTTGAATCATTTCCCTTTTTAGCCTGAGCAACGGTGCACTTTGACCATGTATTGGTGTAGCCTTTAATCACTGCCATGGCTTGAACAGGGGCTTCATAAAATATCAAATGCATTTGCAATAAAGTAAAATAATATGTAATTTGTGGTGGACGGAGAATAGTAATCCTTTACTTGAGCAGAAAACCGACATACAAAATAATATAGTTTAAGGAAAACTCACTTCCTACTGAAGTACGTTTGACAGCAAAATTAAGGTAAGCAAAAAAAAGTGCTGTGTTTGCAGAATTATATTTAACTTGTGGATTGATATTCATTGAAGAAACCTTCCTTAATGGAAGTACTAGATTAAGAGTGTAGGAAAAATAAATTTCAATGATAAATTAATTACCTTATAAGTAACTAAAATGACCTTACTTTTAGGCCTAAAAACAACTTTAGAGCTGTCGCATTTAAATGTAAGTGTACAATGTTTAAATGACATATTTTTAGCCTGTGAATTTAACAAAACTACAACATAAAAGTAAACAAAACCAAAAAATTAAAAAAGTGTGTTCTGAAAAAAGTTCATTACTTTTCTACAGTGGTAATAAACGGTTATATTTAGCCTGTGGAATAAACAAATATGTGGTGTAAAAGTAAAATAAAAAAGATTAATTAAATAAGGTTGCTTCTAAATAAGGTTAGTTACTTTCCAGCAGTGAAAATAAACTGAAAGTTTTTAGTCTGTGAAATCATGAAATGAACAACTACGGTGTTAAAGTAAAAAAAAGATCGAATGAATACAGTTGCTCCTGAATAAAGTTAGTTACTTTCCAGCAGTGGAACAAACCTATTGTTAGCCTGTCAAATAAGCAAAATTGTGGTGTAAAAGTAAAGAAATCAAACAAAAACATAAATATTCTGAATGAAGTTATTTGTTGTTTTTTTAAGCAGTGGAAGTAAACTGATAAACAAACAATGTGGTGTAAAAGTTGCTTCTTAACAAAGTCGGTAAAAAGTGGATGAAAATTCATACTTTTGAAAAAGCGAAAAATTGAGAAACCAGAAATTTCCATGAAACTTTTGTATGTAACAATGTGTCATCACTATTATCATAAGAGCAAACACAAACAGCAAGCTGAACACCTACACCTGTTCTCTCTCTTCCCTCCTTGACACCACACACACATCGCCAGCTGCAACTCGTAGCACAGCAGCTCACCTCCAGCTCGCACTGTGTTTTTGTGAGGGGTGGGGGAGGGAGAGTGTGTGTGTGTGTGTGTGTGTGTGTTGTAGTTGTGTGAGTCTTACCTGGCAGCAGACCGCCCTCCCTGCTCTGCCTCACCTCTCCCTCCTGCCCTGGAAGGATTCTCTCCACAAAGCAAGGCATTTTCTCCTCAACTGTTCAACGGCAGGGCTCTGCTCTCTCTCTCCTCCTGCCCTCCCTCCCTCTTTCCTTCACACTCTTCTCCTTTTTCCTACTCCTCCTCTCTCGCTGTCTATCTCCACTCCCTCCTCCTCCTCCTATGAGCACAGATGTAGTGGCTGTGCAAGTTTACCCACTTTACCAGTAGGGGTCCTTCATCGCCCTTTCTCCAATCCAGAGCCGCTAGGAACAACAAACACACACACAATATATGACACACACACACACACACACAGGAAGAGAGAGCCACTTAACGGGCGGCCTCCTGTCACTGCTACAATGAGAACCCTGTGCTGAGCAGCACGGCTGTGAGCTGTTTGTGTGTGTGTGTGTGTGTGTGTGTGTGTGTGTGTGTGTGTGTGTGTGTGTGTGTGTGTGACAGGTGTAAAGAGGGTGGTGTGTTCAGGGAACTGGCCCTTGGCCCTTTTTTTGCCCTGACTCCTGGTCCCTGAAGTGTATGGTAGTCTCTCTCACACACACACAAACTTACACACGAAAGCGCCAATCTTACCAACTGAGGACGTAACAGGCTAACCAGCCAAGAGGGGACCTCTGTTTCTGGTCACAAACACACACACACACACACATATACACACACACACACACACACACACACACACACACACACACACACACACACACACACACACACACACACAAACTTATACACAAAAGCTTCAATCTTACTAACTGGGGACGTATCAGGCTAAACTGCCAAGAGTGGACCTCTGTTTCTGGTCATGCACGCATGCACACACACACACGCACCCACGCACACACACACACACACGCACACACACACACACACACACACACACACACACACACACACACACACACACACACACACACACACACACACACACACACACACACACACACACACACACGTTGATGTTCATTTAACATTTTTCTTCGATGAGAAGAAAAATATCCATGCCATAAGCCAGACACACACACTGTTACAGTGCAACACCAGCTGTTTTCAGGACAAACACACACACACACACACACACACACACACACACACACACACACACACACACACACACACCACACACACACACACACACACACACACCAACTGTTTTGCGCTGCTGCTACCAGTGATAACAAGTGCATTGTGCCCTGTATGTAAGTGTGTGTGTGTGTGTGTGTGTGTGTGTGTGTGTGTGTGTGTGTGTGTGTGTGTGTAAGGGTACACAAACACACGGCCAATGCCTGTTGGCTCTCCTATTTCAACCTCCTGGGTCTATCAGTTTAAGGTTTTTTTTTATAGTTAAAAAAGGCAGTGCTCATTGACACTGGCCTGTTAGATTTGAAGGCTCTAAGCTAGTCTGCGGTGGGGAATTTCTAGTTTCTCTCCTACATGAGGGTCACTTTTCACATTGCAATATCAATCCTGAAGTATATGAGCTGTCCCGGTCATCTGGTGTATTTGTGTCCGAATAAGGGCACAATCCTGCGGGGATAATAAGTTTGAATGTGACTGTCAAGAGTCTAAACAAGCCCGTGTTTGTCTCTTATGCGCTGCGTCTTGTTAACGCCAAATTTAACGTGTTTGCTTTAAAAACATCACGCGGGGGGAAAAGGACAAAAAGATTGTTTTAGATTCGGCACGGGAGTGCGATGTCTCATTAGCGGTAGAACGGCACTCGGCTGTTGTCAAAATTCTGGTTCGGAGATAACAAATATTGCTCAACTTTTAAAACTGTTTATAGTGCAGAAAGAGCTGATGGCATGAAAAGTGTAATTATCAGGTCAAAGTTTGTGTGAGGACTTGTTTTGCTATTTATTGCCACCTGGAACAGGATAAGGGTATCTGCAGCCAAGACGTGATATCCTGGATTTGCTATCATTTGAACAGAGGGCGGAACACCTTTATTTCAATCAAACAAAGCCTTCTAATGACACAAAAATGGTGGCCAGGAGTCGACGCCCTGCTGTCAGACAACTTTGAAAAGAGTATAATAAAGCAAGAAAAGGATGTGAAAAGAGCAGGACACGGATGTTGAATAACGTGTGCCTACATGCGGCCACGATAAGAACGCCGCTCTCTTATCGCCTCTTTTGTCAGAAGGGCTGGAATCACAGACCGATTTGGCGGCAGAGAAAATGATCCGTGTTAAAAAAGGGGTGAATAATGCACTGGCTTGCTGCAAGTGGGAAGACAGAGGCTGCTGTATTAGGTGATGGAGGAGCAGCATGAGGACACGTAAAACATACCTTAAATAGACTACAAATGAAGTCACTTAACACCCACTCGCCTCCCTCGCCACCCTCTGCTCTGTGTGTCTTCAACAGGGGAAACAAAAAAAGTCTGTGTTTGACTATCTGGCGCTCAGGTTCATGCTTGCCTTTTGCTCACCCCGCCTGTCACGGCGCAGGAACGGGTGCATTCCCCTTAAACGGCTCCTTTTGACAACTGATCTGTAAATAAAGCCGGATCTTCAACTTCCCGCTGTCTGTCGCTGCCTCACTTTCGCTTTGCTCACCCCCCCCCCCCCCCCCCGCCACCCTGAAAAACTCCACACTCGAGACATGAAGGTCTCTCTGTGACCCATCCCCTTGTGCACACACACACACACACACACACACACACTCACACACACAAACACACGCATTTACCCCCCCACCCCCAACCTCCTCAACTCCATTCCCCATGCCTCTATAAAAACACAAATATGCTATAACTCAGCCCGTGCTGCCACATAGCCTCCATCTTGCCCTGCGCCGGGGAGGGGGAGGCCTTTTCGGGAAGGTCACCAACAAATGGTTTTCCGATTCACTGCCACTGAAATAATTTTGTGTATTAAAACCTGAATCTGCACTTTCTGGCCTGAAAGCTTTTCTAATTATTGCCGCGTCCTTGGGACGGACACAGATCCTTCACACGCCGGGGGAAACAAGCTATAGAGCAAGCACAAGAGCCTCAACCCCCCAGCTCTCCTCCTTCCACCCCCCCCCCCCCCCCCCCGCTTTACAGCCGACCCTTTCCCTCAACAATCTGTTTTCAAAGCGTGTCTGTCCTTTATTAAATTGTTTTCTTTTCCACATTATCAGTTGCCATGGAGACCCCCATCTCTCGGATTATTTGAATTTCATTATATCTATTGATTTGGGAGCATTTCATCTTTTTTTATTGTTTTTCTGTCAATTTTCGAAACGAATAACCATCTAATTTGCGTCAGCGCTGATTATGTTCGTCCCTCAATAGAGGTCGGCAGCTGCGCCGGGGAAACAAATCAATGGAAAAACATCATAAAACTCGAAAGTACAATCAACCGGGATATGGGTGACATTCCGTGGTTGCTGAAACGAAGTCATCAAAAAATATATACTTCCCCCCCTTCTCTCCCAGCACTGCTGCATGTGTATGAGGAGGACACATGTGTGCCTGGGCAGATATATTACTATATCACGCTGTGGTGAATTTCCATACTGATAGCAGCCCTTCCTCTGCCAGACTAAAACAACAACAAAAAAAAGTGCTTACTGTATGTAAATAATTTATGTAATTTTCGCATTTATATATAAATTTTTTAATAAGCTGCTTGGAGCAAAGTGGCCATTAACAAAACACACAGCTGTCCAATGGGCTAAGCTCAGCAGATCAATTGCGCTTTTTATGACATGATAAAATGCTTTTAAAGCAATTTACGCAAATATGGGAAAAAAAAATGACTTCATGTGCTTCATTTATTCATAAGGACTTGGGACGAGAAAAAAAAAAAGGAAGAAAAAAAAAAGTCGTACAATAGCGAGACAGGAGCGATCGTCCTGGTCCTAACTGGAATGGACTTGCTGCCCTCTCCTCAAGGACATAAAGTTTCATTACTGATGCACGCAGTCAAAGGCAATTTAGCAAACACAGTGTGCAAAACAAAACATCAGCATATTGCAAGTGTTCTTGTATCAAGCGGACCTTGCATGTTGCTTTCCAATTTTTATTCATTTTTGCAGGGCCAGGGTGTCGGCGGATTTTTTTCCCCCCATCCTCCCGCCCAGTGTCACCCTGACCCAAAGCCAAGGGGAGGAGGAGGGGAGGTTGGAGGACGCCTCAGTGACAGCGAAGTGCGCTTCCTGGCCAGCAAAGCCCAATAAGACCACGTGCCAGTCACCAAAGCCTCGCAGCAGAACCCGTGGAAGATCTCACTTGAGCATTTAGCATCTTGGTGCAGGCGCACACATTATGCACAGCGGTATTAAGGGAGGGGGCGGTGTCAGGCAGTGCCATTTGGAGGCTAATCTTGTTTCAAAGCATCCTCTCTTCATGTGCCAACAATGTGCCGCAGCAGCCCCACCAAGCACTGCTGCTGAAGGCCCCATGTTTGCAACACATGTCAACATTTGACAAAGCATTACTCCACCGACACCCCCCACCTCCCGCCCTCCCCGACGATATTCTCCGGCGCGGGCCTTTGAAACCAATGCGCTAACAAATTAGCTTTTTATGTTTATTTGTGCGTGGGTGTGTCAGAGGGGAGAAAAAGGCATATCTTCTTTTTATAAGGCAACGGTTCTCAACTGACGGGGATGAAAGAGGAAGACAGGCGAAAAAATGTTTTTTTTTTTTTTTTTTTCTGAGTTGCGATTCTTCCGCGTCGGCTGTCTGGGTGCAAAAACATGCCAGGAACACGGGCGACAGGATAAACACTATTTTAATGGAGCCACTATGAATCGTCAGACGGTAATTATAGACTTGTCCTGGCACCGACAAAAGAGTGCAGTCTTTGACACTGCAGGTGTGCCACACTGTTTGTCAGTGCCTCTCCCAAACTGATATCAATATTACACCTCAGTGACTAAGGGCCCTATTCTCCCATTCGCACTTAAAGGGACCTATAATGATTTGGATCTACACTTAAAATACTTCCTCGTGGTGTAGATCAGTGGTTCTCAAACTTTTTGCCACCAAGCCTCGCCTCAAAAACACTTGGCTCCATAATGATCAACACTGAAATACAGTAGCGTAGTGGAACTAAATATGCATTAAAAACAAGGTAGAGGTTTTATTTTACAGTTATATTTAATATATTTGGCCATTGTAACATTACACATAGTTTGAACAGTGACACTGTGTTGGAATATTTAATTCAGTGATTCTTTGTCGTACCACTAGATGGAGCCCATGGTTTGAGAATCACTGGTGAAGTGCATTTTGTGAATTATATTTATATAGCGCTTTTCTCTAGTGACTCAAAGCGCTTTACATAATGAAAACCAACATATAAGTTACATCTTTTTTTTTAAACCAGTGTGGGTGGCACTGGGAGCAGGTGGGTAAAGTGTCTTGCCCAAGGACACAACAGCAGTGACTAGGATGGCAGAAGCGGGGATTGAACCTGCAACCCTCAAGTTGCTGGCATGGTCGCTCTACCAACCGAGCTATACCGCCCGGTCTAGATCACTGGTTCTTAACCTGGGTTCGATCAAACCCTAGGGCATTGGTTCTCAACCTTTTTTCAGTGATGTACCCCCTGTGAATATTTTTTTTAATTCAAGTACCCCCTTATCAGAGCAAAGCATTTTTGGTTTAAAAAAAAGAGATAAAGAAGTCAAATACAGCACTATGTCATCAGTTTCTGATTTTTTACATTGTATAACAGTGCAAAATATTGCTCATTTGTAGTGGTCTTTCTTGAACTATTTGGAAAAAAAGATATAAAAATAACGAAAACTTGTTGAAAAATAAACAAGTGATTCAATTGTAAATAAAGATTTCTACACATAGAAGTAATCATCAACTTAAAGTGCCCTCTTTGAGGACTTTAAGTTGAATGTAAGTTTCACAGTTTATGAACTTACATTCATATTTTGTTGAAGTATTATTTAATAAATATATTCATAAAGGATTTTTGAATTGTTGCTATCTTTAGAATATTAAAAAAAAAAAAATCTCACGTACTCCTTGCCATACCTTCAAGAACCCCCAGGGGTACGCGTACTCCCATTTGAGAACCACTGCCCTAGGGGTTCGGTGAGTAGGCCTCAGAAGTTTGGCGGAGGTCACACACCCGACTCATCGTGTAAATAAAAATGTTTTCCTATCGGCGTATTATGGATATGGTAACAGCCGAAGTCACACTGATTTGCAGGTGTGTCATTTGATGTGAGTTCATGCACCGTGTTGGTTTTGTTCTTTGAACGAGGTGATGTTCATGCACAATTCATTTTGTGCAACAGTAAAAAAAATATATAACTTTGTCTTGAATGAAAAAAAACTAAAAACATTTTTTATTTTTTACTAAAGAAGTACCTAGGAGTCTTGTTTACGAGTGAGGGAAGAGTGGATCGTGAGATCGACAGGTGGATCGGTGTGGCGTCTTCAGTAATGCAGACGCTGTATCGATCCGTTGTGGTGAAGAAGGAGCTGAGCCGAAAGGCAAAGCTCTCAATTTACCGGTCGATCTACGTTCCGGTCCTCATCTATAGTCATGAGCTTTGGGTTATGACTGAAAGGACAAGAGTACGGGTACGAGCGGCCGAAATGAGTTTCCTCCGCCGGGTGGCGGGGCTCTCCCTTAGAGATAGGGTGAGAAGCTCTGTCATCCGGGGGGAGCTCAAAGTAAGGCCGCTGCTCCTCCACATCGAGAGAAGCCAGAAGAGGTAGTTCGGGCATCTGGTCAGGATGCCACCTGAACGCCTCAATAGGGAGGTGTTTAGGGCACGTCCGACTGGTAGGAGGCCACGGGTAAGACCCAGAACACGATGGGAAGACTATGTCTCCCGGCTGGCCTGGGAACTCCTCGGGATCTCCCGGAAGAGCTGGACGAAGTGGCTGGGGAGAGGGAAGTCTGGACTTCCCTGCTTAGGCTGTTGCCCTTGCAACTTGACCTCAGATAAGCGGAAGAAGATAGATGGATGGATGGATGGATGGGTTTTGGTGAATGCGCATTTGAAACTGGTGGGGTTCGGTACCTCCAACAAGGTTAAGAACCCACTGGTCTAGAACATATGAATATAGAGTTGCGGTCAAACGCTTACATACACTTGGAAAAAACATAATGTCATGGCTGTCTTAAGTTTCCAATCATTTCTACAAATGTTTTTTTTTGGTGATTGGAACACATTCATGAAGTTTGGTTCTTTTATAAATGTATAATGGGTCTACTGAAAATGTGTTTAAATCTTGCCAGACCGCTTGTGGATGGCTACCAAAAGCGCCTTATTGCAGTGAAACTTGCCAAGGGGACATGTCAATATTAACATTGCTGTATGTATACTTTTGACCCAGCAGATTTGGTCACATGTTCAATAGACCCATTATAAATTCATAAAAGAACCAAAACTTCATGAATTTCACTCCACAGTCCCTTTTATAACCCGTTTTTTGAGTCTGTCTGCAAGGTTTTTGATTCTGGAGGAATTCCCGGATTGCAAATGAAACCAAACCCCCACCCTCTCCAAAAGTATCATAGTTGATCTTTTGAAAATGTACACTTTTTAAATATATATCTTAGAGTTGTCACGGCTATATTTACTCCGGACTCACATTAGGTATACATTAGATCCATTCAGAGCAGTGTAAAAAAGCTGCTTATTGCAGTATTTATTTCACACGTCCGTGTTATTGTGCACATCTCATAATTCGATGAAAATAATACTGCATCCAATATTTTTTTGTTAGTGTATTTTCTAATAAAAGTACTTTCCCCTTACTGTGATGCCACAACGTATAGCCAGACTGCAAAACCAGAGGCATCCAAAACACTCAAAATGAATGAACCTTATAATTTGATGCGGTTGGCATTGTTTCACATGAGTATCTAACATTGTAGCAACATTTATGTCAGAAAATATTAAATTAATCATATGTCCCCTTTAAAGTTGTTTTCTTCTTTTCTAACCACCTTCAAAAGTTAAGCAAAAGAGCATAAGTCTGGAATGAAAGTGTAAATGTGTGAAAACAGTGGAATTTGACTAACACGTGTGTAAGTCCTTGAAATCGTGAAATCAATCACAAATAATTGGAGGAAAAACACTTTAAATTTGAAAAGGCTATATTAATCAAGGGTAGTACTTTTAAAAGGGCCCTATTATGCAAAACCAACTTTTCCAGCCTGATGGGACCTGCCTATGTGTACTTGGAATCCCCAGTAAGTCCCGAACATTTCAAACCACACCGTTGAGGAATTGCAGAGAAATTTAAAAACAATCTTGCCTTCCGTCATACTTCCGCATTTTAGAATTCTTTCTATCCTGTGATGTTTTCTGCACTGTCTCGTCAGCGGACATCTCCACATATGTTAAAGTTTTACCCGGAGAGTTTAGCGCAAGTCTGCCATTGTAACCCCGACCTGTAGTCAATTAGCTCCTTATTTTCCTCTATCTCTTGTCGTTGTCATAATCTGTTACTTCAGATCATGTCGTATTTTGAGTTTTTCTTGGTATTTTTCCGGGTATTAAGTGTTTTTAGTTCCTGTCTAGTGCTTTTATTTTGTGGCACATCCGTTTTTGTGATTCGTTGCAGCGACTCCTGCCTTAGAAGGATGCTTCACACACCAGGATCCTATTGACAATTACAACGATCGTATTTTCCAGAGTATAAGTCGCTCCGGAGTATAAGTCCGCACCTGCCGAAAATGCATAGTAAAGAAGGAAAAAAAACATATATAAGTCGCACTTTTGGGGAAATTTATTTGATAAAACCCAACACCAAGAATAGACATTTGAAAGGCAATTTAAATAAATAAAGAATAGTGAACAACAGGCTGAATAAGTGTACGTTATATGACCGCATAAATAACCAACTGAGAAGGTGCCCGGTATGTTAACATAACATATTATGGTAAGAGTCATTCAAATAACTATAACATATAGAACATGATATACTTTTACTAAACAATCTGTCACTCCTAATTGCTAAATCCGATGCAATCTTATAGGTCTAAATAATATTATTTGATATTTTACGGTAATGTGTTAATAATTTCACACATGAGTCGCTCCTGAGTATAAGTCACACCCCAGCAAAACTATGAAAAAAACTGCGACTTGTAGTCCGAAAAATACGGTATTCAAGTTGCATGGTGGTTTTTGTTGTTATGGACGTTTCTCCTGCTGCACTTCTCTGCGTGTAAGTCTTTGCTGTGCTCCAGCATTCCATTTCTTTTATTTTGTAGCCTTAAAGAATTAGATTCGTATTGCATAGCCTTCACTATGCAATAAGAATTTCTCTGGTGGTTTCGAGTCACTACAGAAAAAAGCGCTATATAAAATATAAAATTCATGAATTCACTATGCTTTGTTGCCCTTCCAAGCGGCACTCATCTTTTGTTTATTTTTGGTCAACGGATTAAATATTTTTTACCTGCAAACTACCTTCCTCTGCTTTTTTGCATTTCTGGGAACAGGCCAAATATCAGTGTCATGCGACACAGTTGTGTGGCAGACTTGCTCGTACATGCGCATAAATCATTTGCTGTTGTCATTTCTGATACAAAGTAGAGTAAAGTTTCAACCTATATCTGTCGGTAGTATGGAGGCGATAAAAACTGCAACAAACTTGGTGGAGAGAAGACGCTGTCAAAGTGGAGGCACGTAAATAAGACAGAAAGCGAATTGAAGATGGTCTGTAAAACATCTATCCATCCATTTTCTACCGCTTATTCCCTTTTGGGGTCGCGGGGGGCGCTGGCGCCTATAACTATGCAAATTTTGACCAAACAATCGCCATTACATGTTATGTAGACCACAAGGGAGTGTTTTAAATGTAAAAAAAAAATCATACTATGACCCCTTTAAAGGCCTACTGGAATGAGATTTTGTCATTTAAACGGGGATAGCAGGTCCATTCTATGTGTCGTACTTGATCATTTTGCGATATTGCCATATTTTTGCTGAAAGGATTTAGTAGAGAACATCCACAATAACGTTCGCAACTCCCGGTGCTAAGAGAAAAGCCCTGCCTCTACCGGAAGTCGCAGACGATGACGTCACATGCTGATGGCTCCTCACATATTCACATTGTTTTTAATGGGAGCCTCTAACAAAAAGTGCTATTCAGACCGAGAAAACGACAATTACCCCATTAATTTGAGCGAGGATGAAAGATTTGTGTTTGAGGATATTCATAGCGACGGACTAGAAAAAAGAAAAAAAACAAGTTTAAAAAAAAAAAAACGCGATTGCATTGGGACGGATTCCGATGTTTTTAGAGACATTTACTAGGATAATTCTGGGAAATCCCTTATCTTTCTATTGTGTTGCTAGTGTTTTAGTGAGTTTAACAGTACCTGATAGTCGGAGGTGTGTCTCCACGAGTGTCTTGACGCGCAGTGTCTCAGGGAAATCGACGGCAGCTTTATGGGCGGCACAAGCTCAGCTGATCTCCGGTAAGAAGCGACATTTTACCACAATTTCCTCACCAAAACCTGCTGGTTGACATTCTGTTGGGATCCATGTTCGCTGTGATCCATAGTAAAGTTTCACCTCCGTGAATTTTAAACAAGGAATCACCGTGTGTTTGTGTGGCTGAAGGCTAAATCTTCGCAACTCCATCTTTCTACTTTGACTTTTCCAATATTAATTGAACAAATTGCAAAAGATTCAGCAACACAGATCTCCAAAATACTGTGTAATTATGCCGTTAAAGCAGACGACTTTTAGCTGTGTGTGTGCGCAGCGCTCACACTTCCTAAAAACCCGTGACGTCTTGCGTACACGTCATCATTACAAGACGAAGACGAAAAATTGCAATTTAGTAAACTAAAAAGGCCGTATTGGCATGTGTTGCAATGTTAATATTTCATCATTGATATATAAACTATCAGACTGCGTGGTGGGTAGTACTGGGTTTCAGTAGGCCTTTAAGGGGAGCTCCACCCTGAACACGCATCTTGAATGAGAGACTTAAATCGTGGGGGAGAATCCACTCAGCGGTGCACCTTTTTTTACGTAAGCACATGGGAGAATAGGGCCCGAAATGAATAGTAACAAGCGCGTGCTAATCATGACAGACAGTGTTATCATGTGCAGTCGAACGTAGCCGGGGGTTGGGGGCTGCAGGCTTTGGGGTGAAAGTCGGGTTGGCTGGCTGAATTCCTCTTTTTTGCTACCCTTGCAGTTTGGGCTTCCCTCTTCTCGATGCGACAAAAATAACACGCTTGTGTCCCAAACAAAACATTCCCACACGTTTTGCGGCCGGTCGTCTCTCTGACAACTCCGCCCTTGTGCGATGTTTAAGAAACTTCATGTGATGACAGCTTTGCTCACCCAAGCTGTTTACTCGTCCGTTGGCTGATGACATGTGTTGTCATGTCCGAAGAGGAGGATGACTCCAGCGGGTAGAAGAGGAAAAGAGGCACATAAACTTCCTCCTCATCCGGTCAGGCCCAGTAAAATGTCGATGTCCGAGCATCTTAAAAAGCACAATTACAGAGGACCTCGACTGAATAATTTAAAGAGCATAATTATTGACCTCTATCTGAATTCTTCTGAAAGCTACATTAAGATATAGAAACACACTGGAAGTGGAACTGAGGGGAAGTGTGTCTCCCCAGGCCTCCCTAATGCACTCTCCTGCTGTACTCTGACTTCCTGTGGACCCCTAATGCGCCCGCTGCTCGCTGGCCTGATGAAGACTGCAGTTAATGAGGCCCCTGCTTCTGAAATGAAGAATCACTGAAACCATCAACATGCATTACTATCAAGCCCCCCTACCCCACAAAACCATGCGTTTAAACACACATGCAAACATGACTGGCCCCACCGCAAATATCCGCCATGCTGCATTTCCCATTTTTTGGTGCCGCCGTCGGTCGTGATTGGCTGCACTAGACCGAGGAGGAGGGGTTATGATTTCTGGGGGTGTGTGAGGGTTAACTGTCCCTCAGGGGGCTATCAGTGAACTGGACAGCCGTCACTGCTGGTGTCCCCGCTTCTTAATTGACAACCCGGCCCTGACAGATTAACAGCCAGTCAAGAGGAATCCATGGCCCAGAACACAATTAAAATAATCACTTTTCTCAAATTTGCCTGTATGTATGTGTGTGTAGCATGTAGATAAAGTACCCTCTTAGTGTGTGTGTGTTGGTGGGAGCTGGCGGCGGTCTTGGGGGAGGATATAGCGAGATGAGGTCTTTTTAATTAAAAGAAAATATTTGTGTTTGCATACTATTGGGGTTGGATCCTGGGATAAATCCGAGGAAACGACTTGCCTGATTCGGACTATTTCCCATTCCTCCTCGCTATATGCATTTTTAATATTTCAATTAGAGGGGATATTTTGTCAAGTGGAGCACTTACACATTCGAGAGGCTTGAGGAAAGTAAATAAAGCACCTAATTGTTCCAATATGAACAATTTGGGAAGTTAGTAAATCAGGAAGGGAGCGCTGCTGTCTCTATTGTGTTCCGACCAGGCACTGAAATAATTAGGCGACTTCTGCAACATCCTGAATGCCAAGGACAGGTGGATTAAAGTATTAAAACAATCGCATTTCGGTCTTGAAATAGTCCAGTGCTCGACTCAGCAGCGCGCGTATCCGTTCAAGTTCAGCTGGCAGCTCTATATCGCCACGGGAGAGGGATGGGGGGGGGGGGGGGGCCCAATCCCATTAGCGACGTACATGCATCTCAGCAGACCTGCAGGAAACGTGAGCAAATCTCAGCGATGATTATCCCCTCCCCGAGCTTTTACGTGAGGATACATTGCCCTGAAAGTGTTTGCGCTAATTTGGGTCAGCTCATTTGCTTTACAATTTGGTGTTTATTTTCATCAAACTGGAGGTCCAGGCCAGGTGGTCTTTTGACCATAAGAGACACCTGCAAAGTTGTTAATTCAATATTTCTACTTAAAAAAAGTTGTGCATCGTACATTTACCTTCATTGATGAAAATCTAAAACTCTTTGTCCACCTCCTGGGCACCATTACCACCTTTGAACACATCTTTCACCACCTCCACTTGTGGAGCGAAGCCTAGGTGGCACAACGTTAAAAAGGAGAACCAGAAACGTATGCCCTTCAGTGTCTTAACCAGGGCCGACAGCTGACATTGTCTTGGCAAATTGGGGTCACTTAAATGAAAAGTAGCTCAGATTTTGCTAATGCTTTAGCTTGTGAGATGTTCAGGCGCCTCTGTCCACCGCAGCATCTGAGGGGATTAAAAGGACGAGGCCATCTGTTGCCAGAATAAGCGTGAGCCCTTTCATGTGTCTGCCTGGAAGCAGCGTTTGTTGTGTTTGACGGAAAACACAACACATTGTTTGGTAAACGTATAGCATGTTCTATATGTTATAGTTATTTGAATGACTCTTACCATAATATGTTATGTTAACATACCAGGCACCTTCTCAGTTGGTTATTTATGTGTCATATAACGTACACTTATTCAGCCAGTTGTTCGCTATTCTTTATTTATTGTAAATTGCCTTTCAAATGTATATTCTTGGTGTTGGGTTTTATCAAATACAGTGTACAGAATTGAGATCGAATTTTAAAAGTAAAAAGCAAATAATGGGGGTACAAATGGAAACAAAATAGAAAAATATTACAATAAGAATTACAATAAAACAATGAGAATAAAAATATAACAGTCAAATAAGAATATACCAAGAGAAACTAGGCAGTTGTGACCATGTTATGAACCTTCTTCTATCAGGGTGAGAGAAATGATTTATAATCTAGAATTATCTTTCACAAGCCAGAGACATGCACCTGGGGATAGGTTGATTGGCAACACTAAATTGGCCCTAGTGTGTGAATGTGAGTGTGAATGTTGTCTGTCTATCTGTGTTGGCCCTGTGATGAGGTGGCGACTTGTCCAGGGTGTACTCCGCCTTCCTTCCGAATTCAGCTGAGATAGGCTCCAGCAACCCCCGTGACCCCAAAAGGGACAAGCGGTAGTAAATGGATGGACGGATGGATGCTCAGTGGCGAGAAAGCAGCTCACCAGCTGAAGATGCCAATACAGCAGCGTAAGGAAGTTAACTCTCTTAATCAATAAGTCATTAAAATAACTATATTGCTAATATTTGGTTAATCTTCAGGACACAAAATATAAATGGAGTGTTGTTGCCGCTTTTGGAAGTTTTTTTAGTGGGTTTTATGGTCGGAATAGAGGCAATGACTTAATGGCTTCCATTGGCTCCGTTGTAAGTTAAATTGTACTTACGAGTTAGAATTAATTAAAAAAAAAACATATGTTGTCTTGTCTCTTATAAGGATTGTGAAATAGAGGTACAATTCCAAAAAGAGTGCCGTTCCCCTTTAAAAGGCAGTGGTACCTCAACTTACGAGTACACTAACGTACAAAAGAGAAAAAAAAACATTGTGCGGTTTAAGCAATAAAGAGTAATATATTGTTACATGTTGTTGTACCTGCTTGTTTACATAAGAAACACATATATTTTGATCAGACAGTTGACGTTTGCATTTAAGTGCCACTCAGAGATTGACACAATCCTGCCCTCCTAACCATTGGAACAGTGTGAAGGAAAGGAAATGGGCAACCAAACCAATCACCGTTTAAAATATGTCTCACGTGTTAGCCACCTCTTTGGCATATTAGCTCGACCGCAGCATTCTCAAACCGCAACACATGCGACCACACGTGCCGTAAGAACAAGCATGTATCTATAAATATATCGAGAAGACGCAGAATCTGTGCTTGCTGTGTTTTATTTAATTTGTTCAGTCTAGTCCTGACTTAACAAACCTGATGGTTGAGCATTTAGTACACAGACAATAAGATCGCTGGTTTTTAACCCTTATTTTCTCAGTCAGTCAGTCAGTCAAAGAGGACGAAGACAGTTTGTTGTCAGATTTCACCAGAGAAACACGCAGACAGCTGTATGAAAACAGGTTTGCTATACCAAAAGGATAATACTCAAACTAGGCAACACTGAAAAGAGAAACTAGTCAGAAGACAAACTACTGTAGTTGCCTGTAGTACATGCTATAGTATTGACTATCAAAAAGTTAGTTTTTCTTTTTAAAAAGCATGTTAAATGGTTGATTGGCAACACTAAATGGTCCATAGTGTGTGAATGTGAGTGTGAATGTTTTCTGACTATCTGTGTTGGTCCTGTGAAGAGGTGCTGACTTGTCCAGGGCGTACCTCACCTACTGCATTTTCTACAGCTGAGATAGGCTCCAGCACCCCCCGCCACCCCTGAAAGGGACAAGCAGTAGAAAATAGAAGGTCGGATGGATATTAGATGTTAAAATTTTGATGTTTTGGGAGTGCCAAGCACGGCTTAAATTGATTTCGATTCATTTCAATGGGTGGGGCTTTGATTGATTGATTGAAACCTTTTATTAGTAGTTTGCACAGTTCAGTACATATTCCATACAATTGGCCACTAAATGGTAACACCCGAATAAGTTTTTCAACTTGTTTAAGTCGGGGTCCATGTTAATCAATTCATGGGTACTTGGGGATATGCGTGTTCCAACTTACGAGAACCAATCCTTGCTCATAAATTGAGGTACTCCTGTGGTTACAGAGCAGGTCTAAGTGTAATCTCTGCATTACTGCAACGGGCCGATACCTCTCATAATGCTCAGTGGCCTAGTGGTTAGATTGTCCGCCCTGAGATTGGTAGGTCGTAAGTTCAAACCCTAGCTGAGTCATACCATAGAGCAGTGTTTCTCAAATAGGGGTACGCGTACCCTACCCCTGGGGGTACTTGAAGGTATGCCAAGGGGTACGTGAAATTTTTTTGAAATATTCTAAAAATAGCAACAATTCAAAAATCCTTGAATAATACTTCAACAAAATATGAATGTAAGTTGATAAACTGTGAAAAGAAATGCAACGATGCTATATTCAGTGTTGACAGCTAGATTTTTTTTGTGGACATGTTCCATAAATATTGATGTTAAAGATTTATTTTTTTGTGAAGAAATGTTTAGAATTTAGTTCATGAATCCAGATTGATCTCTATTACAATCCCCAAAGAGGGCACTTTAAGTTGATGATTACTTCTATGTGTAGAAATCTCTATTTATAATTATATCACTTGTTTCTTTTTCAACAAGTTTTTAGTTATTTTTATATATTTTTTCCAAATAGTTCAAGAAAGACCAGGACAAATGAGCAATATTTTGCACTGTTATACAGTTTAATAAATCAGAAACTGATGACATAGTGCTGTATTTTACTTCTTTATCTCTTTTTTTTCAACCAAAAAGGGTTTGCTCTGATTAAGGGGTACTTGAATTAAAAAAAATGTTCACAAGGGGTACATCACTGAAAAAAGGTTGAGAACCACTGCCATAGACTATCAAAATGGTACCCTTTGCCTCCCTGGTTGGCACTCTGCATCAAAGGTTTGGAAGTGGGGTTAAACCGGCAAAATGATTCCCGGGCGTGGCCACCGCTGCTGCTCACTGCTCCCCTCACCTCCCAGGGGGTGATCAAGGGTGATGGGTCGAATGCAGAGAAGGATTTCACCACACCTAGTGTGTGTGACAATCATTGGTACTTCAACTTTAACTTTAATGTTCATTTGTTGAATGCGAGCATGGAATCCCAGTAAGGCCACTTTTGTTGTCAAAACAAAACTTCTATTGTCGCGCAACCTCGTTCCCCTCTCACCCCCTAATTGGGCTGCCAGTTCAACGTGTAGCTCCACCTTGGAAACACCTCCTATTTCCCCAGTGCTGCCTTTTCCATCGGAGCCACCCAGCGCTCGACCCACTGCCGACACGTATTTTCAGCGCTCTAATTGTCGTTTAATCACATATCAACCTGTCACTTAAAGACCCCGTTCGCAAGGGGAACATTTGCATATGTTGTAAAACTAATTTCTATTGAAAGCTCCAGTGCTTGTGAAAGTAGGCGCTCCCTCCAACCCTCTCTCTCTCTCTCTCTCTCTCTCTCTCTCTCTCTCTCTCTCTCTCTCTCTCTCTCTCTCTCTCTCTCTCTCTCTCTCTCTCTCTCTCTCTCTCCTCTCTCTCTCTCATTTTCACACTCCTGTAGACACAGTGAAGTAGAAGACCGAGACAAAGACACACACACGTAGCAAAGTTGTCACCTTTTGCACCTAATATTCTCAATTCAGGTGAATATTTCTCACATTTGTTAACGGTGTGCAGTGACACGTAACGTGTTGGAAGAGGGACAACGACTAAAGCTGGTTCGAGCCTCCGCGGAGGTGAGAGCGAAGGTATAGTGTTATAAAGTAATCAATTAGAGTTAATAATGTATCACTCTATGAAATGTTGCATCCATTTGTTCGCACTTAGATAAAACTGGAGTAGAATGGTCTGTGACTACTTCTTCTCCTGTCATGAGTACACCGCATTTACATTATCACCCTTATACATCGAGGAGCCATGTTCCGCTTGAGCGGTGGCGGGGGTAAGTGGAGGGAGGGGGCGCGAAGATGATTGGGAGTGAGAATCATGTTTTCGGGACCGAGGAATGCCAGTCCTCAGGAGATCTCCCCCTCTAATTACGGAGCAGTGGAAAGACAGCTCTTTGTTCCAGCTTTTATTACATTAATTGATAAAACACGGCTCAGAATGGGGGGGTGCACAGAGGTTGGGGTCTTTTGGACAGATGCGGTGGCTTTTCACAAAGCCCGGTTTTCAGAAGATTCCTAATCCTGTTAAGGCCTTGATTGTGCAGCTCGGGTCTGGGAGGGAAGCGCCAAAGGCAGGACGGCGGTGCGGTGTCTGGGAGTCCCAGCAGTGTTGTCTGGTGCCTAGACCTTAATTAACTGTCTCTTCAGGGGGTACTGAGGGCCACACTGAGACGCTGGGCCACAAACACCGGCAAGCACTAAGAAGCTTTAAGAGGAAGTGGCATCTCACCCACTGTGGAATCACTGGAAACCCCGTGGACCTTTAATATGGACCCCATACAGCTCCGAGCCATATAGATGTCGCGGGACATTAGTGGGGCTATTTTATGGCGGCTTATTATCTTAGCACACATTGCACAGGGAGGAGTTGATATTTTCAACACTGCTGCTGTTGAGGTGTGGATTGGACATCCGCAAATATGGAATCATTTTGAAACAAAAGGGACACACGATATTTTGTGCAAGATTGTCCAATCGTATTTGTCAGTGGTTAAGTAGCTGTAACAGGCTTTGTCATGGCGCTAATCTGCTTCTGCTCGTTTGGGCCAATCTGCAGACAACAGCAACAGGGAAGCACAGGTACAAAAGTCCAAATATATCTTCATATCTTACGGAGATTTAGGCATGAACACATGGATATTCAAAGGGCGGCCGGGGGGCCAAATCCGGCCCAGGAATGACACTATATTGGACCCCAAGTTCAGTTCAAAATAGGGGAGAAAAAATAATTTTGCAGCAAATTCCTAAAAACGCAAGAGTCCTCCTATTGCATTAAGGAACTTGGACCACTGTAAACACGTTTTTATTGACATTTTAAACTTGCTAGCAAACATAGCACACTTGGGTCCAAACTTGTTCATTAAATATTGTAGGCATTACTCAAGGCACCCCTCTACATTTTTCCTAATGTGATTTATGTAACTAAGTTGTTGTTCAGATGCAGTCAGTAGTCATTTGCTCAACTTCTTTAGTTATACCAGTACCGTATTTTCTGCTACTTTCCCCCCCCAAGCTTTGAACCTTGCGACTTATACAAAGGTGCGGCTAATCGATGGATTTTTCCCGCTAACAGCTAAATCATGGACTGGATTAAGCAAATAAATCAAACAATGTACTAAAATGATCCACTTTAAAGAACTGTTCCAACTCAAAGTGTTTACAAAGTGCAAGGAAGAAGACTCCTGATAAACATATTGAACCTTGTTAAAAGAGAACATCTTATTCATCAAAGACAATTATTACTTTTCTGTTTTGTTTGATCAGCCATTTTACTGCCGTGTTAGAGGCACCGATTGGAAACTATTAAGGTAAGTAAATGAACATTTAAAAAAATTTTCTATGTAGTTATAAATAAATGATAAATGGGTTGTACTTGTATAGCGCTTTTCTACCTTCAAGGTACTCAAAGCGCTTTGACACTACTTCCACATTTACCCATTCACACACACATTCACACACTGATGGAGGGAGCTGCCATGCAAGGCGCCAACCAGCACCCATCAGGAGCAAGGGTGAAGTGTCTTGCTCAGGACACAACGGACGTGACGAGGTTGGTACTAGGTGGGATTTGAACCAGGGACCCTCGGGTTGCGCACGGCCACTCTGCCACTGCGCCACGCCGTCCCAAGTAGTATAGTTATATCATTTCACAACTTACCGGTATTTATCTACGGTTTATAGCAGGGGTGTCAAACTAATTTTAGCTCGGGGGCCACATGGAGAAAAATCTATTCCCAATTGGGCCAGAATGGTAAAATCATGGCATAATAACTTAAAAATAAAGACAATTCCAGGTTGTTGTTTTTGTTTTACTTAGGCCTAAAATAGAACAAGCACATTCTGAAAAGGTACAAATCACAAATAATCCTCTGAACAAAACAATTCAAGTTTGTTGAAAATTTTGAGGATAATTGGTGCAGTTTCAAAAACACAATGAACTTAGACTTTGTCTCAGTGTATCAACACAGCCAGGATTTAACTTTAAGTCCAAGTCTTTCTGGGATTGAACAAAAAATACAACATGTAATTTTTTCAAGGTATCAAATACCTCCTTTGTTATGTTCACGTATCAATCTAGAGCAGGGGTCGCCAACCTTTACCACCCAAAGAGCCATTTTGACCTGTTTCACAAAACAAAGAAAACAATGGGAGCCTCAAAACTCTTTTGAAATTTAAAATGAAATAACACTGCATATGGAGTGTTTTTTTTGCTTTATGCTATGTATTAACCAGGGGTCTCAGACTCGCGGCCCGCACCTTAATATGAAAATGTAATGTTAGTGCGGCCCGCGAGTTTTAAATTAATGCCGATTGACAGCATTACACTTGCCAAACCTCCCAGGTGACTCCCGAATTTCAGAGCAACAATTCTCGCGAACGTCGGCTGATTTTTGTCCTTCAACATTAATACGGGCGTGATACGAAGGCGGTGCCTTTACCGCCGTCTACGTGTACCATTATTTAACACAGCCCAGCCACAAGTCGTAAGTGGCTTCTACAGACACACTTAAACGACTGCAACGCATACTTGTTCAACAGCCATACAGGTTACACTGAGAGTTGTGATATAAACAACTTTAACACTCTTACTAATATGCGCCACACTGTGAACCCACACCAAACAAGAATGACAAACACATTTCTGGAGAACATCCTCACTGTAACACAACATAAACAGAACAGAACAATAACCCAGAATCCGATGGTCCATTATAAACCCCCGCTAGCACCAAATTTTGTGTTAGCGTGGGTGTATAATGTAGCCCGGAAGAGTTAGGGACGCATGGGATTCTGGGTACTTGTTCTGTTCTGTTTATGTTGTGTTACAGTGCGGATGTTCTCCCGAAATGTGTTTGTCATTGTTGTTTGGTGTGGGTTCACAGTGTGGCGCATATTAGTGAGAGTGTTAAAGTTGTTTATATCACAACTCCCAGTGTAACCTGTATGGCTGTTGACTAATTATGCCTTGCAGTCACTGCCGTGTATCAACAGAGGCTGCATTCTACATGTGACCGGCTGGCACGCAGATAGTATTGTGTAAAAGTTTAAGAGGACTGTTAAATCTTTGCAATCGGGGCACGCCCTCTATATATAACGATAAGGTGAAAATCGGAGTATGTAGGCCCCGGGTGATTTCTAAGAGAGGCATTAAACTCCGGAATTATCTCGGGATAATCGGGGGAGTCAGAAATTATGCAGCTGAGTCACATCAAAGTGATCAAAGAGTCGCATGCGGCTCCGGAGCCGCGGGTTGCCGACCCCTGATCTAGAGCTAACTCAACAAACCGTAAGAAACGGAGGTCAGAACTATTCAAAAGGGTTAAGTTCACTTTTCTCGTGTTTGACAGAGACATTTTGAGACAACGAGGTTGCCGAATGTTAAAAGCAGAAGACATAAAACGGCAGGTTTTTAAGTTTCATGTGGGTCGACAGACAAAGTCCTCCTTCACTGTGTACCTCCTGCTTGGCCCCGGTATAAACCGTTTGCTTGCCTAATAGAATTGCTATTATGACATCTAGTGGACACATTTAGAACAGTAGTTTCTTTCGTTCAAAAAAAAAAAAAGCTGCTAATTTTAATACTTGGCAAATTCATTACGTGGGCCGGATAAAACCTGTTCGGGCCGTAGGTTTGACACCCCTGCTTTATAGACTAGTGCGGCTAACATATGAACAAATATTTTTATATTTCCAAAATTTAGTGGACGCAACACATATACGGATGCGGCTTACTGTGCGAAAAATTTGGCAGTTTTCTTCAAGGTTCCTGTTTAGATCTTTTTTTTCTTTTTTTGGGCTATTCAACTGGTGGCCTGTGCGTTCAGCGACTTCTGACTCACACTTTTGCAGAAGGTGCTTAAAAACGGCAACAAAAAAAGTTTACTGTGGAGGACGCTGGTTGTGGGAATATAGACAATAAGAAAAAGTGAAGTGAAAGGTAACTAAATCAATTTAGTTGAATATCCCTAATGTACACACACCGGGGTTGGAGGTGCTAATCCAAGGCCAAACATGCCTCATTGAAATGTCCATCTTAAACTTCCTGTCCCCCCTGCCCTCCCCTCCCTGCCCTGCCCTCTGACAACCGAGATGCTTTCAAGACTGTCAAAAGCATTTTCCACAAAGCTGAGGAGAGGGCAAGGAGAAAAAAAAAAAAAAAGGGGACCTGCCACTGTCACATATTTGTGCGTGCACACACACTTGCTAGGCTGTCAGGTAAATTAGATCTGAAAGCTGACAATTTCTGACCATATTTCCTTGATTATTTCGAACAAATGCACACCAGCCGCTCTAAGGAGATTAAAGTGACATAAAAGTCCCGAGTGGGAGGAGGGAGGGCAGAGAATCCAGGTCACCCCCATTTGTCCCCTTGCCTGACAGCAGCTATATCGCTATCCAATCCAATAAAAGTCCACCCCCCCCCCCCTCCTCCTTTTGCTTTAATTAATTTTACAGCTAGCTTGCTTAATTACTTTCAATCAAAATCCTCTTGCCATCACAAAATTAGAAATGGTTCAACTCCATTAGTCTAAATTCTTCATTTACATACACAAAGACTGTCAGCTCTTGCTAAGCAAACGGCCTCCTGCTTGATGAGATTGTTTTTTCCACTCACTCGCGCACAGGCGTCTGCAACGGCGGCGTTAAATCCCTTTTTGAGAGGGGAAAAGTGGCATCGAACGATTTGATCCTCTTGCTAATGAGGGAGCAGGTATACACGTAACGGCCGCCATTCAGAGTGTTGCATCAAAATTGATCAGTCAAAACAACACAGGGGGAAATATTCCCGAGATGCGTTATGAAGAAACAGAATTATCAAGGCACTAAATAAAGCTATTTAAAGTTCTTCCCTGGGATTAGCTATTATTTCCAAAGCGGCAGATTACCCCCCCCCCCCGCACTGTGCTCATAAATCTGGCTCCTTTGCGGGCACGACTCGCCTTCCACTTGTCACCCGCGTGAGAAGTGGCGACGCACGACAACGGCACAAGCGGGCGGGCCGCACTGGGATTGTTTCAGCAGGGGCGAAGGGGGGGGCGGCACATGGCCCCCTCCACCTCATCACTCCAACTTGGCACACGGGCAACCTCTCCATCACACACACTGCCCCAGGCCTGCACATCATCCAGAATTAAGGACATGCAGATAGCCTTTGTGCAATGACCAAAGTGAAAACGTCGGCGCACAAACACACCGCATTGTGCATTTTTTTCACACACCCACACACACACACACACACTCACACACACACACACACACACACACACACACACACACACTGGTTATCATTTGGAAGGGGCACCAAGTTTTTGATCATCACTTGTAGGGACCACCCTTTCTACAGGTTGTGGAGGCATAAAAAAAAAATTTGGTAAAATGGCCACTGCCCAGTTAGCTCATACACGTCTTTAAATCTCTGGATTGATGAAGTAATGTGCTGATCATTCTTACTGGGGACCCTGGGGAAAAAGAGTTGATGTGGTTCATGGGGACCAAAATTCTATAATTTTGCATAATTCACACAAATTTGTACGTGACTACTGAGGACCATAAAAAAAAAAAAAAATTCAAATTAAATATGACATGATCCTCAGTCGGACACGTTTCCAGTGAGGGTTGGACTCCGCCAAGGTTGCCCTTTGTCACCGATTCTGTTCATAACTTTCATGGACAGAATTTCTAGGCGCCGTCAAGGCATTGAGGGGTTCCGGTTTGGTGGCCGCGGGATTAGGTCTCTGCTTTTTGCAGACGATGTGGTCCTGTTGGCTTCATCTGGCCGGGATCTTCAGCTCTCACTGGATCGGTTCGCAGCCGAGTGTGAAGCGGCCGGAATGAGAATCAGCACCTCCAAATCCGAGTCCATGGTTCTCTCCCGGAAAAGGGTGAAGTGCCATCTCCGGGTTGGGGAGGAGACCCTGCCCCAAGTGGAGGAGTTCAAGTACCTAGGAGTCTTGTTCACGAGTGGGGGAAGAGTGGATCGTGAGATCGACAGGCGGATCGGTGCGGCGTCTTCAGTAATGCGGACGTTGTACCGATCTGTTGCGGTGAAGAAGGAGCTGAGCCGCTTTCAATTTACCGGTCGATCTACGTTCCCATCCTCACCTATGGTCATGAGCTTTGGGTCATGACCGAAAGGATAAGATCACGGGTACAAGCGGCCGAAATGAGTTTCCTCCGCCGTGTGGCGGGGCTCTCCCTTAGAGATAGGGTGAGAAGCTCTGTCATCCGGGAGGAACTCAAAGTAAATCCGCTGCTCCTCCACATCGAGAGGAGCCAGATGAGGTGGTTCGGGCATCTGGTCAGGATGCCACCCGAACGCCTCCCGAGGGAGGTGTTTAGGGCACGTCCAACCGGTAGGAGGCCACGGGGAAGACCCAGGACACGTTGGGAAGACTATGTCTCCCGGCTGGCCTGGGAACGCCTCGGGATCCCCCGGGAAGAGCTAGACGAAGTGGCTGGGGAGAGGGAAGTCTGGGCTTCCCTGCTTAGGCTGCTGCCCCCGCGACCCGACCTCGGATAAGCGGAAGAAGATGGATGGATGGATGATCCTCAGAATACAGCACTACAGCTCGTTTAGGAAGTTTTACAATTTAAATGTTAAAGCAAATCATGTATCTTCTGTGACCCTACTGAAAACTGCTATTTAGCAGTAATGAAGTTGTCTGCAACTCCAACTATCATATATAGAAGGATGGAACATTCTGAATGTGAATCATACTTTAAGTACATCATACTTCTATAAGCATTACATATAACTTAGACATCTTCAGAATGGATCTGACTATCATTTAAAAAGTTTCCCTTTAGGGGACCTAGTTGTTTTGTCCCCATACCGTCAGATAACCATAAAGGTGACTGTGTAAACCAGGCCTGGGAATTTATTTTGACTCGGGGGCCAAATTTTGAGAAAAAAATGTGGGCCGGTATATCTACTTTTCCGAAAACTAATGCAAAACCTCACAACAATGTCTGATTGAATTTACCATGAATTGATTAACGTGGCCCCTGACTTAAACAAGTTGAATGTGTTACCATTTAGTGGTCAATTGTACAGAATATGCTGTGAAATCTACTAATAAAAGTTTCAAACAAATCAATCAAAATGCTAAAAACATTATGACCAACCACCTTAAAAAATAGAATGGAATTTTACATTTTTGTAAAATTGAATGCGACATCCAGAACGTTCATGAAAATAAAGAATGTGGGATTTACAATATTAACAATGAATGATAAAACACTGAATATTTACAACATATGAAAGTCGATTTACATATTCTACAGTCAAGCGAAACGCAACAAAATTCAACAAACAAAGCGAATTATGAATGTGAAAAAAAACGAGAAAAAAAACCACCTACAATCTGATATATGTGATACATCACTAAGCTTTCGAACTTTGTTGTAAAAAATCTCCTTCCACGTCTGTCCCTGACACCCACATTTCAGGCTGGTTGTCTGGAAACACTCTGTGGAAACGCTCCCCACCCACACTGCTTGGTGCCTCATTGGAGCTGCTTACATTACCACAGTAAGTGATTACATTACCATAGCAACTAGTATATCATGCAAAAGTGCAGATTCCAACCATTGAAATACTTTGTATAGTATAAGATTTACGGTCATTTGAAACATCCCTGCACATCATAATGGCAGCTACACTTTCCATCTTAAAGATCTAATAAAAAATATTTGGGAAGGTCCGACGGGCCAGATTGAAAGACTTAACAGAACTTTATTTGCCCAGGTCTGGTGTAAACATTGCCAAAACACACACACACACACACACACACACACACACACACACACACACACACACACACACACACACATACACACACACACACACACACACACAAACACACACACACACACACACATTTCACATACAGTGCGACTGCCAGAATTACCATATTTTTCGGACTATAAGCCGCAGTTTTTTTCATAGTTTGGCCGGGGGTGCGACTTATACTCAGGAGCGACTTATGTGTGAAATTATTAACACATTACCGTAAAAAATAAAATATTATTATTTAGCTCATTCGCGTAAGAGACTAGCCGTATAAGATTTCCTCGGATTTAGCAATTAAGAGTGACAGATTGTTTGGTAAACGTATAGAATGTCCTATATGTTATAGTTATTTGAATGACTCTTACCATAAAATGTTACGTTAATATACCAGGCACCTTCTCAGTTGGTTATTTATACGTCACATAACGTACACAAGATTCAAGATTATTTATTGTCATATGCACAGTTAAACAGACAGGTTGCCGTACGATGAAAATTCTACTTTGCTAGTCCACCCTTCAACAAGTCGCACGGTACTTAGCTAAAAATAAAAATAAAAAGTATATACAAGGCACAGTAAGTAACGTAACATTATTGCACATTCTGATTGACAGTCAACAGTATAAATATGGAGGTTACCTTGGGTCACAGCAGCAGTTAAATTGTCTTTAGTGATCAAAGGTGAAAAGTGTCTACAGTGATGGTTCACAGTTCGGGGGGATCAAGGTAGCTGTATTTTGTTCAAAAAGACAAAAGTAAAGATGGGGGGGTGGGAGCTAGCATTCACAAATTAGCATTCACAAGCCTGATGGCCTGTGGGTAGAAACTATTTGTCAGTCTCGTAGTCCTGGATTTCAGGCTCCTATATCGTCTGCCTTTCAAATGTCTATTCTTGGTGTTGGGTTTTATCAAATAAATTTGCCCCCAAAATGCGACTTATATATGTTTTTTTCCTTCTTTATTATGCATTTTTGGCAGGTGCAACTTATACTCCGAGCGACTTACACTCCGAAAAGTACGGTAGACAGTGGGGATGAGGACATTAGACTGGTATAATGCGCTCACTACTATATCCTCAGTAAACCCACATTATTGTGTTTGTTGTCGCGTTCAGCTCAACTAATAAGAAAAGGAGAAAGCAAACCTGTTACATTCTGGAAATATTTTTGAAATATTTCCGCAAAAGTGACCTGCAATCACTGGATTTCTCTGCCCTCTCTAACCAGTCCCTATTAACGCTTAATTAACCAAATCCATCATTCTTGCGGTAAATGAAGACTGCCTCTTTAATTCAATTGAATAAGATCATTTCCCTCCTCACGTTCACTTTAGCCCCAGCTGCCCGCCTACTTGTCCTCCGAATGCGTCGCAAACACCCCTCCTCCATCTCCACCACCCCTTCCGTCGGTGCGAGAGTAGGGTAACGATGGAAGCTTAATGGCAGCGACGGGCCCACTCGCTGTTGATCTCTCATGTCTTGTCTTGGCTCGGCTGGTGGCGAGCAGCAGTTCTGGGTCCCCGTTTCGACACACAGTCAAAGACGCCACGCAGTACCAGCCATGCTCACCGGGGCTTAGCTAATCCTGTCACATCAGGACACAAGGGTTGAGTTGAGGCCTCGAGCAGTTACCTCCCCTCCCTCCTCATGCACTACCTCCACGCACCTCCACACTGACTCACGTTCTTTCTTGACTACTTCACAAGGTCACAGGTGGCAAAGTTCAGCACGCGACCGGCGGTGTGTTCCCGCAGCTTATCCTATAGGTCAGTGGTCCCCAACCTTTTTGTATCCGCGGACCGGTCAACGCTTAATAATTTGTCCCGCGGCCCGGGTGGGGGGGGGGGGGGGGGGGGGGGGGGTGGGTGGGGTGGGGGGGGGCGGGGCGGGGGGGGGGGGCGGGGGGAGATGTTTTTTTTTTCTTTTTCTTTTTCTTTGTCATGAAAAAGGGATGTTTTTGTCATGAAAAAGGGACTTTTTTGTGGTTGGTGCTCTAATTGTAAGTGTATATTGTGTTTTTTTATGTTGATTTAATAAAAAAAAAAAAAAGAATAATAAAAAAAAACTTTTTTTTTTTTTTCTAATAAAAATGAATAAAAAATTCTTCTGCAGCTTGGTACCAATCGGGCCACGGCGCGGCCCGGTGGTTGTGGACCATTGCTATAGGTGACGTGCATGCCAAGCAAATAAGATACCAGTGTCTGAGTCCTCAAACTCTAGCTGGTAACTTACTTGTAGGGTTCTTGTTTTGGGGCAAGTGACTTGGGATTTGCCTGTATTGCCTTTTAAGATAGACCTTTTGTGTCCATCAAAGTTGCAGAAATGTCCTGTGTTAGATCCCAACATTTTTACAGGCTCTTTCTTTACTTGTAAATTATATTTTGATAAACTTAAGTACATTCCAGGATTTTTTTGTCCTAGGTAAAAAAAAAATTGCTATGAATAAACATAGTATAGCAGTATAATTATTTGTACATTTATTTTATTGCATCTAATAAATTCTCAGGAATATTTTTAAATATTTTCAAATATATTTTTTTCATGAAAATCCCTTATTCGTCATATTTGAATGTAAAGTTTTTTTTTCATAATTGGCTAGGAAAAGTCAGATTATGATTTACAGTACTTCCTTATACTGTACTGTAGTGCCTTATTAATACAATAGAAATATAAACATTAAGGCTGTAAAAATATGTCCTTTCGAATTAATAATGAAATAAAAAATAGAAGGTTTTATTTATTTTTAACATACTTTCTAAGTTGAACGTTCTTTTTTTCTTGAATAACTGGAAAAAATGTACTCCCAACTGCATACTGTAGTGCTTTATTAACACATTAAAAATGATTAAGTATTAAATCGAGGGCTATCACAAAAATATGTATTATTGAAGTAATACTGAATCAAAAATTAATTTTTTTTTATATACATAATTTCTAAATCATTTTTCTTTTTCTTGATTGGCTAGAAACAAATGTACTTCTTATTAAACACGATACAAATGATTAACTATTAAAATTACGACTGTCAAGAAAACCTATTTCCTTGAATTGCCGCAGGGCATATAGTATGGGCCTGCCTTGAAAAACTGCCGGGTCAAACTCGCTTCCCAAAATAATTAGCGCATGCTTAGTATTACCGCTGAGTCAAACTCGTGACGTCACGAGTGACATTTCCCCTGTCATCAATTTCAAAATGGAGGAGGCTGATTTCAATACCGGTAATTTGAAATCGCATAAAGGGATGAAGATTAAGAGCTTTTCAGTAGGATTTAAGGTCCAAGCTTACATCACACTCAAATTTTTACTGCATACTGCATAAGTGCCAGAGTGAGAAGAGGTTTTAAAATATTTAGCGCATGCTTACTTTTACCGCATGCCTTTGGTAAGCGCAGGAGTGAGAAGAGGTTTGAAATTAATTAGCGCCCCGGCGGCAATTCAAGGAAATACGGTACGTGTTATTGAATAAAAAATGAATCAAAAATTACAAAGTTTTATATTTTCAAACATTATTTATAAATATATGTCTTTTTTTTCTTGATTGAATAGAAACCTATGTACATCTTATTAACACAATAAAAATGATCGAGTATTACAATTAAGGCTGTCAAAAATATGTGTTATTCAATTAATAATGAATCAAAAGTGAGGTTTTATTTTTTAAGCATCATTTTTTAATTTAGTTTTTTTTTTCTTGATTGACCAGAAAAAATTTAGCTGCAACTACATACTGCAGAGCGTTATTAAACAAAATAAAATAAATTGTGTATTAAAATGAGAGCTGTCGAAAATAACAAGTTAATGAGTTAATTTTTCACAAAAATATTATTCATGTATTTATGCAGATTATTCACACAATATATATTGACTGTGCATGCTCCTTTACTTTAACCAAGCAGGTTCTGAGCAAATAAACGCGGTGCATTCAAGTAAGACTTGAAAAAAGTGTTACTGATTGACATTTTGAGAATAAAATTGCATTTGTGTTCAAATATTGGGTTCTTTTTTTAAGTTTAAATCATACAAGGGAGTAATAACCTGTGATTAATCATGATTAATCCAAATTCAAAAGTGTGATGAATCTGATTAAAAAATTGAAAGCAATGATGAAAATGAAAGTAAAGAACAGTCTGGGAAAGTAAAGAACAGTCTGGATAAACACCCGTTTATGGTTAGGTGGCCATTTAGGGCCTTATCTCATTATTCACCATGGGAGCAAAATTGGCCCCATTTTAACATAATGGCCCCAACCCCCAAATGACAAAACACACTCATGCCCATATACATACGCACGTACACCCAAACGCACACAGCATTGCCCTGAAAATGTTCCCAGACTTTCATTGTTTAGCCATTTGAGACAGACTCTGGGAGAGTTTCAGATGATTTAGCCATGATTTAATTTGGTTTGTGAAAGGGTGATGTCAGCACAATGGGAGGCAAGCCTCTAAATCCTCTACATTCACCCCAAATGCCTGCATGAGATGATCATTGGTGGCATCTACAAAAACACTTATTATATTTGCCCATCGCCTGGCTGAAGCTGTTAAAACTCATCAGCGTTATTCTTTTTTTTATTTTTTTTCCTCTCTGGGAAAGAGAAAGAGAGAGAGA